>NC_052619.1:5911479-6069713 GCF_016545825.1 Eucalyptus grandis | reverse complement strand
AATTTATTGGCATTTTCACATTAGAATGGATATCAGAAAATTCAAGCAATATTGTGAAGCACGCTTTCAACTCCATAGGGTAGACACTCTCAAACAATATAAGGATGTGTCTGGAGTGACTTTTACCTTTTACTATCTGTTTTTTTCAATTATTGAGGGTATGCACCCCTACCTTGTTTTAAACTTAAGTACCTGAAACTTTTATAATAAATAAATGTTGACAGGTAGATTCCCATTTAAATTATTCATTCTCTTTTAAAAAACTGTTTGGATTTTTGCAGAAAGAGAAGAAAAAAATAACCTTTTGTTTTTCTTAAGTCTAAACAAACAGGCCCAATATTGAGATGATATATTGATAATGGTTGAACTCCCATCTCTTCGAATATAATAGTGGCTGAGCCTTCCCTTCCCCAGGTTTTGCACGACTCCCGGGGTTCCATTGCTGTGTTGGAGGTGGTGGTGAGAGACTGCTTCCTGAGTGGTACAAAGAGAAAGGTAATGCTCTTTTTCTTACTTTCTTCCCTGGTCACTTGACAGAGCATCAAGTTTGCTTCCTTCAATCTACATCATTGGATAAACATCATTCTCAAAGTAGTCACATGTATTTCTCTATGGATGATTGCAGGAATAGAATTGATTCTTAGCACAGAGATCGTGAAAGCAGATCTTGCTGCTAAGACTCTTCTAAGCGCAGCTGGAGAGATCTTCAAGTATCATATTTTGATCATTGCGACTGGTTCATCAGTACGTATATTTTCTTTGAAGCTCCTAGCTCTCTGCTGTCCTCTGGGCGGAGAGACTGATACGCCAACCCGATGTTGTAGGTGATTAAGTTGACAGATTTTGGTGTTCAAGGAGCTGATGCCAAATACATCTCCTACTTGAGAGATATTGATGATGCCGATAAGCTAATTGAAGCCATCAAAGCTAAAAAGAATGGAAAATGTGTCATAGTCGGTGGAGGATACATAGGACTTGAGCTTGGTGCAGTTATGAAAATGAACAATTTTGATGTCAGCATGGTTTATCCTGAACCATGGTGCAGTAAGTATACATAAAGGCTCTATCAACAATTATTTGGTTTCATGGCAAGTTATTTTTGGTGAATTCCACCCTAAAATAGATGATTATTGCAGTGCCTCGTCTTTTTACCGCTGGTATAGCTTCCTTCTACGAGGGCTATTATGCTAACAAAGGAATCAAAATTATAAAGGGAACAGTTGCTGTTGGATTTACTGCTGATGCTAATGGAGAGGCATGTTCTCAAATCTTTCAATTTTGCTTTCCAGCAGTTTCCATGTAATTTGGTATTTTTAACTCCAAGAGGTATTTTTTTTTCCATTGTCCAGGTAAAAGAGGTGAAACTCAAGGATGGCAGGGTCTTGGAAGCTGACATTGTGGTGGTTGGTGTTGGCGGTAGGCCCCTCACTACACTTTTCAAAGGGCAAGTTGAAGAGGATAAAGGTGGAATTAAGGTTAGTGGGGCCTTGATGTTTTACATTACTTAGTCATACTATCCATAGAGATTCAGTCTCAAGGCTTATGAGTGCAATGCGCCCAATTCAATGTTTGAAGGAAGATATATATATCTGTTCTGGGTGTAAAAGGGAATGGATCATCTAAATAAAGTGTGAAAGCATTATGTGCTGATAGGCATTGGTAGTTCTGGCTATGAAACAGCGCATGTCTCTTAATCATCCATGGGGCAGCTTAATCAGTGTGTTTTGTCCAACATTCTGGGCTTATGCTGAAGCAGGAATATAGATTTATTATGTTGATGATGTTTTATTGATTGCAGACTGATGCGTTCTTTAAAACAAGTGTGCCTGATGTATATGCTGTTGGAGATGTTGCTACTTTCCCATTGAAGTTGTTTGGTGAAATGAGGAGAGTTGAACATGTCGACCATGCTCGTAAATCAGCTGAGCAGGCTGTAAAGGTACAGGCTCTCTCTCATGTTCAAGTATTTTATTTCAGTTTGAAGTATGGATAACCAATATGGACATCTCTATGGTTTAAGTATTTTCGCTTTGGTTTCAAGTGTGGAAAAACGAATGGTTTCTATTGTCATTCATCTTGGTATGGGAACTCAGGAACCAAGATGATTTCCTCAGGTTTTATCCTCATATTTGGAAAAGAGCATTCCTTCTACTTCTCAACCACATCTCATGATTCTGTTATAAATAAACGATGTCAGTGCAAGTCTTGACCCATACTATTTCCTTATGCAGGCCATTAAGGGAGGCGAGGATGGAAAACCAATTGATGAGTATGATTACCTTCCGTACTTCTATTCTCGTTCTTTTGATCTCTCATGGCAGTTCTATGGTGATAATGTTGGGGAGACGGTGCTTTTCGGAGACAACAATCCTACATCACCGAAGCCAAAATTCGGATCTTATTGGGTCAAAGATGGTAAGGTTGTTGGAGCTTTTCTTGAAGGTGGAAACCCAGAAGAGAACAAGGCCATTGCCAAAATTGCAAAGCTCCAACCTCCGGTTGAAAGTTTGGAGAAATTGAAGGATGAAGGGCTTACCTTTGCGTGTAAGATGTGAAGCTTATGCTGAGGAGAGGGTTGTTTGATTTGAGGGCTAGCTACTGGTGTCTATAGCGGATCAGTTGTATTTTAATAATAATGCTGGCTTTCTGTTAAGTGTGGACAAACACGAGGGCTTTGGCTTGCATTTGTTGTAGAATGCGGATGTTTTGTCTCTTTTATCCGGTAAAACTTTGTTGCTTATTCATGTTCTCTCTCTCACGCACGCACGCACGCACGCACGTGCACAATTAAATCTATTAGATGATACAGTCCTCTCTATGAAAGATATTTCAGAATCCCCATGTAGATTAGATATTTTAGAGTTTCCAATTGACCTAGGAAGAAGATGGGCACCGACTATGGTTTGTGCTATTAGAAGAAACTATCCAAAGTTGATACGCTGTATGCTACTTTGAGATTAGATGGGGATGTTAAAATCTGTAAGTGAAGAGCCCTTGAGGTGTATTTTTTCCATCTTGTTTGGATGTTGGATAATGTCTAACCTAGATGATTTTCCATTATTCAAGTGTGCTAATTGTGTATAAATACCTGCTTTTGTTAATAACATGCATCAATGCATTGTATACCATAAACCTTTTATCTATAAATTTAAGTAAGCATCGACAATGCACAATCTTAGGTGTTAAATATATCTCTCTTTTGAATGCGAAAAACTAGCTAGATTTTTCTTAACTTGAAATTCAACCTTGGCTTTTTTCCATTATTTAGGCGTTTTAATTGTGTATGAATACCCTACTTCTATGAACACTATGCATCAACGCATTCCATACCAGAAACCTTTTATCTGCAAATTTAAGTAAGCATCGATGATGCACAATCTTAAATGCTGAATGCGCCTTTCTTTTGAATGCAAAAATTGGCTAAATTTTTTTTGACCTAAGTTTCAACCATAACTTTTTTCCATTATTCAAGTGTGTTAATTGTGTATGAATATCCCGCTTTTGTTAACACCATGCATCATCAACGCATTCTATACCCGAAACGTTTTATCTGCAAATTTAAGTAAGCATTGGTGATGCACAATCTTAGTTGTTAAATGTGTCTTTCTTCTGAATGTGAAACCTGGCTAGATTTTTCTTAACTTGAATTTCAACCATGACTTTTTTCCATTATTCAAGCGTGTTAATTGTGTATAAATACATCGCTTCTATTAGCACTATGCATCAACGCATTCCATACTCGAAACCTTTTATTTGCAAATTTAAGTAAGCATCAATGATGCACAATCTTAGGTGCTAAATGCCCCTTTCTTTTGAATGCGAAAACTGACTAAATTTTTTTTGATGCCCCTTTCTATACAGTCTTAGGTGTTGAATGCGCATTTCTTCTGAATGCAAAAACTGGCTAGATTTTTCTTGACTTGAATTTCAACCATAAGTTTTTTCTATTATTCAAGTGTGTTAATTGTGTATGAATACCCCGCTTCCATTAACACTATGCATCAATGTATTCTAAACTCGAAACCTTTTATCTTCAAATTCAAGAAAGCATCGACTATGCATAATCTTAGGTGTTGAATGCGCCTTTCTTCTGAATGTGAAAATTAGCTAGATTTTTCTTGACCTGAGTTCCAACCAGACTAGTTATGGAAGACACCCGTTTGGTTGCTTAGTTTTGGCATCATGCATCGCCTTACTTTTTAGCACGTCGATGAGTGGGATCAGAGATACGAACAACAGCACTGTATCATGGTGTTCCTTGCTCAAATCATCTGGATTTTCTCTTTGTAAACTGTCAATTGCAATATCAAACGAAGAAAGGGCAAAAAGAAGAACAAGCTAGGTTCTCACTGCACTCTGGCGTTAGCCTAGTTGAAACTATCATCTTCCTACCAAGACCTCGCTCATTTCCTTCCCCGAACCTGGAAAAAGTCAAATCCTGATTGAACCGGGGTCTTCCAAAATTGCTTATTGCAGGCACAATCAATATCCCGAGGCTGGTCCGATCCATGATTGGATCGGATAGTTGCATTTGAAGGAATTTAAGCCGCTGATATGAGCAAAGATATCTGAAGAATCCATCTCCTCCTTCACTGCAACCTGCTGCCAAGTGATAAGTGTTACGAAAGTAAATCACAATACAAGATGATCAATCAATGAAAACCAGTGATGATGTCTTAATTCGCAGCAATGCTAGCTTGTGACGGTCATAGAAAAGTCTTACTTCATCCTCATCGTCATCATCATGGGTGCTAGAAGAAGGCCTAGATGCCTCTCCAAGCTCATCGTTCTTCGCGAATCTTCCTCTCACCCGAGGACGACTATCTGCTAGAGTTTTGCGACAAGCATACTGCATATAAACAGTACGATTGAGTTATTTGCCAAGGCAAAGACGCTGATTATACTGATATGTGGGAGAGGGAGGACCTTGATTTTCTTGCTGAAGTTCCTTTCATTCCTCTTCTTCATGTACCTATGGATCTTCTCTTTCCTTTCCTCAATGGAGAGCTTCCCCACTTTATATGATGAGTCCTCAAAGCTTGAAACCTCTGTCGCTAATGGTGAAGAAGAGCTTGCCGGGCCATTAACCAGCTTTTGACTTTCAATATTAAGTGCCTTCACCGCAAAAAAGAAAACTAACTTTCGGGCCACAAAGTCTGTGAAATAGATCAATCATTTGCAGAAAATCTACTGCTTCTCTCTTTGAAAGTTTTTTTGTGACTTACAAAGAGCTGTAGAAACGTGTGATTAAGGGGCTTCAACTTCGAAGCTATAATTGCTAATCGTTAACCATTTTCTGTAAGTCTCACTCGAACAATAAGGAGGAGGAAAAAAACATTCTAGTACCTGTATGTCGCCTGGATTGATCAGCATCTGTTGGTTTGGGTTTGGGTAATAAATCCCAGTGCTATCTCCCCGAAAATCCAGCTCTGGTGCTTGGAGTTCAAGAAGACTTCCCATGAACATCCCAGAAGTGTCGCCACATAAGGAAGCACTCAAATGCCCAGGCACAGTACTATATGTCCCACAGTTGTTTGGGCCTAGAAAAGCGCAAGTAGCTGATGGCCGGCTCAAAGGGATATAAGATTGGACCGAAGATAGGCAGTCTTCGATCATCGGGGGCATAGCTGGGCGCAGGATTGCTCCTGCTTGGTTGGTCGACGGCGGTGGGTACGGGGAAATAACCCTGTTAACGATGTGATCGGGTAACGGGATTTCAGGTTGTGCTGGAGAGAAGTCAAATTGATGCTCTTGTTGAGTGGAGCTGGGGAATGGAGGGACATAAAAGGGAGGGGAGGTGGAGAAGTCGATTGAGGCAGAGATATCATCGACTTCATCAACTGTGGAATCGTCAAAGATCGTCGAGAAATTGGAATTGCCGTTATGAGCTATATTTGTGGAGATGTTATTGCTGTCAGATAGATCTGTGATCAATGTGTTGTTGTTGACATTGCAATTGCCATTGCTGTCTTGAAAATTGTTGATGCTTTCAGTGTCTGGAGGCAAGCAAAGTTGAGTGCTGAAGGCGTTGTCTTCATAGCAACGATTTGAGCATGAGGTGGTCTCAGAAGTATGTATGATTTCGCCTCCTAATAACTCTGCCTCACAATACTCAAGTAACTGAGGATTTAGAGGGCTTGAAAGCTCTTCCTGCATAATTAGTGTAAAGCAAAATCAATTATTTCTCTAAAACAGTTAATAACATATGAATTAGGATCCTCTGTAATTCTCTTATTGTGGTCATTATTTTTGGATGCGGGTCATCATCAAGGCAGTGGATTTACCTAATGTCATTAATTAACCATATGTTTTAGGCATTGTGCTCGTGCACGGGCTTAAAAAAGGAGGATAGCTGGTGCATTTTGAGACTAATTAGGAATCATACACTGCTACTAAATGTAACAAGCAAAAATAAAACAGATAAGAAAAGTATCAAGAGTGGTTATGTAGAACTTATGGATATGCTGTAAGAAACTGCGCTTTTCTTTTGGCTGACTTATGAAATCCACTACTTAATACGTCCTAGACGGAACATAGATACGAAGACTCCATCATACTACGAGTGGAATATCGACGTGCACCTATTGGACGTGTCCATTTCACGGTAAGTACGAGTTAATCCTAACTCAAACAAGCTCAACAAGAGAAAGCTTGAAGAAGAAGCATTGGCAGCTACCCAACCCAAAGTAGCAAAGAATGAGTGGAATCGACTAAACTAAGCTTCTGGGTGGCGATTGTGATCCTTGGAAAATGACATATAATGGGCATACACAACTCCGAAACATCGTTATCGAATTGAAGCTAAAAGGAAACGTGATCAAACTCATCACTTGACCGGTTTCTGCAGATAGATGATCCCATTATTCCTTCATTCTACTTGCCCATCTAGGTTATGTCCGAATCATTAATGGCATCTATGCATGTTCTTGATACTCGCTAAATGTTTGTAAAGGTCGTGAATAATTTTGTCGATGAGCATGAGAACTTGGACCATATTATTAAGTTCAGATTCTTCCTTGACGTGTGTTACTTGACAAGAAAATTCAGAAGACTGAAAATTCCGTCAAGACTTAAAAGGAAGATAGCAACTCGCAATGCTTAAGGTAAGAGAAACGCTACCGAGAACATCGATAATGAAGAATAAGGTTAGCTCATGAATAGCGACTCGTTTCTTTATTTCTGTGCACAAGGAAGCTATTTTGGCATCCGAAAAGCTATGTGCATGTAAGAACCTACTTTTCGCGAAAGCTGGAGCAGCCCTTTATGAACCAGTTTTTATGGTATCTGTGACATATCCTTTGCAAATATCAAACCAAATAGGGAAACCTAAGCCATGTTCGAAATTAAGACGACCGAATCATCAGAAAATTTATGGAAGTTGCTGGGTTTTCTCATCGATGTTCATGTTATTTCCAGAAGGAAACAAGGAGGCAACAATGCATGCATGCATATGTATTAACAACAAAAGAAAAAGTTCAAAAGTTTGGGATATATTACGATCGGAAGTTGCACTTGTTCTGGATCGCGAATCACGTCCTCGATCATCTTCCTTTCCCCTTTGCAAGCTCGAACCGAGAGAGACTCACTTTCTAGGCAGCAACAAAGAACATCCTCAGCAAGAAAAGCTCATTGAAAACAGATCAAAGGTAGAGAAAATACGGTTTCCACAGAGAGAGAGAGAGAGAGAGAGAGAGAGAGATGTGTTTGAAGCTTTGTAATGATATGGTGTGAAGAGAGAGGGAAGGTTGTAGATAGCTAAGAAAATGGAAGGATTGGGTTGTCAAGCTCCTGCTATATATAGGGAGTTGGGGGTTGTCCATACTTAGTTGTCAACTTGGCTAATCGTTTGTGTCAACCCGAAATTGAAGGCTCACCGCATTTCTTCCCAACTCTTTCCTCGCCGACGTGGCGAGAGCACGATGTGGCATGAGCAATGTCTAGCCTTGACGGCGTTCACGAATAAAGTCATCATTAAGGTCTCAATTCTTCACGTCCTTCTTTTTACATGACGTCATATTTATACCACTCAAATTGTTAATTTCTCAACGATAAGATCATATTAAAGTATTTCACATTATTTATCTACAAAATTATGTATGTGACAGACAGATTTACATATCGCACGGATATGCCTCTCGGCCCACTAATTTTTCCTAATAATATGAATGAATTAAGTGTTTGTAAGCAATGCTAAGTAATTTCATTCTAAAATAAGCTTTGCTCCCAATAATTTTCAAAAGATATTGCAGTTAGGCAGAGATTACATATTTTCGTTTCACAATGCCCTCACAAATCAACTGAACTTAAATGTGTAGCAACCTACGATTTGCTTAGGATAAATCAAACCTAAAAACTACTCATATTTAGCGGACTTTTTAGGCTTAAGAACACTATTTTAGTTACTAAAACATATACACTTGATTTTCTTTGTGATCTGTTATTAATTAATTTTGGCTCCAATTAAGAAATTTTTCCAAAGCTGTCTCTGATGTATATACCGTGTATCACGTTCATTTAGTGTTATTCTATCCGATGGCTTAGGTATTTGATTGGACTTTCTAACGTATTAAAACGCGTCTAGTCTCATCTAAATAATTAATTTGACATAACAAAAATGAGTTAAAGAGCAATTAGTACCCTCTTTTTTGTACCCAACTTTTGGAAAATTATATCGGTCCACTTAGCGGAAGAGATTTTCGGAAACTCAAAATTACAAATTTTATAGGAAAAGAATCAGTTGCTGAAAATCAAATAAAGAAAAGAAAGAGTAGTCAATTAATGACGAAATGTTCGCAACTTCCCCAATGATAGTAACTACTGTTGTTGAAAATCTGTGGTTAAATTGCGTAGTTTGCGCATAAAAATTAATATACCCGAGCACGTTGCTAGTTTGAACTACAATTTCGGGGGTGAAATGAAACGACAAGAAAAGAGGCATTGCTTATCTAAATCTCAGTCACAAGGAAATCTTCTAATAATAATGATGAAAGGTTTAAATTGAGCATATGTAGGTATGCAATAGTAAGATGATTTTGACCCTACAAATCTAGATAAACTCATGAAAATATGCAAATTAAATAAATATATAAATAAATAAAGGGCTGAGCATGGCCAAATTTGGAAAATGGAAGCGATCGGGAAGAAAATAGTCTAAGGTTGCCATAGAACACGGCATCTAGAGCATTTTACAAAGTGATATTCTCATTATTGAGAATGTTTTGAAGAAGATAAGCATGAGAGAGGAGTTGCTAGATTCTCGTTAATCATGAAGATGATTGATATGAAAATAACCTAAAAGTTCTCCTGGCTAAGGTGATCGTGATAGTTCAGAAGTGGCAACTAGGGTTTTTTTTTTTTTTTTGTGTTTGACCTTTTATTGTGTATGCTCGTTGCAAGCACGCGACGTACCGACGAGATATAAAATCTTTATTTTTGAATTAAATAATGTAAAGAATAAACATTATGATTCGATCTACTATCGGTGAAGAATAATGTATCACCATCCAACAGTATATATATAACAATGGAAACAAGGTAAATTGTGAGTGGCTTGTGAAAATTAACTAAACCCAATTACGTAACTCACAATAGAGAGTGAATCGTATTACGATCAAGTTTTTGTTTATGTGGTGTCAATGTGGAAGTCTTGACTTATGTATGTAACAAAAATTGACCTCCCAAAATGGCATCGAACCACAGTAAAATTATGGTAGCTGTTAAATCAAGCAGATCTAAAGCAAGGCTTGCTAGATCCCAAGGTGATCCAAGAACCGTGATCGACTATCCACAAATGCACCCAATTCATATGATGAAATAATGGCTTTGAACTTTCTATCACCAATAATTGATTCCGTACGACGTGTGGGTTGTATCGCAGCATCAACAATTAGCTGATTTTCTCCATAAATTGCGACCTTTAGAATCATGTTCTATGCTTTTCAATTTGTCATTCGACTAAAAGGGATTGATTTGTTTCTACTAATAATAAAAATGCTGAAAAGGGAGTTTATCCTTTATACTTATTCAAGACATGCGCCATCAATTTCATAATTGAGTTATGTCACTTAAAAGAACAAAAGAATTTACCCACAAACTTAATTCATAGAATAGAAGACCAAGCAATCTGAATGGAACCAAAACAAAGCCATTGGGTCGATCAGATTAGGTGATTAGATAGATGCCTCTCACGTGCAATGTCAGTTTGAGAACGACCTCCATGAATTCGCATGAAAAAATGTCAAGTGAGCCGGACCTCAAGCCATTGAAAACCCTTTTTCAATTACAGAATGATAGAGACAAAACATTAAATGAATTGACCAGAAAAAAGAAAAGGAAAAGGACAAAAAAAAAGAAAGGAAAGGAAAAGGGAAAAGCGTGGTGAAGAATAAAAGATAATGCATTTTCCCCACGCCGAATACACGGAAAGGCGAAAGAATATATATATATCCGGCCAATGCATTTTGTTGGAGGCTCCCACCGCCACTTCCATTCGGGTGTGAATAAACTTATGGAACCCTAAGTTCAATCTCCTTTCGAGTGTAATACTCTTGTCCTTGCGAAGATTGAAATGACTACCTTGAAAGGGCCACCAAACCAAGATAATTTTGTAGCTTGTACTCGAAGTTCCAATTTGTTGTTCGGATATAAGAATAAAGGGACATGATGCCATGACTTTTTAGGTGTGACACATCGATAATTTGGGATAAAATGGACCGTTGCAAAAGAAAAAAAAAACATAAAAGCAAACATAAAAGTTAATAAAATGATGGAACGAATTGGACACTCGATGATTAACGCGGATCGGTTGATATGGAGAGCAATATAGGATTTCAATATAGACCAAATAGTATAAATAAATTACAATCACAGTCAAGTGCTCTTATTGTCTATCTATTTACATAGTAATCCCTTAATTTCACAGAGTAGTACACGAGTTCTTTCATTAACTCTGAAATGCTTTTAATTTTTCGATGGATGTAATTCAACAAACACTTGCACAACCGCGGAAGTGAATACAAACCCATAAACAAAGTACATGAGGAAACCAAGAGGCCAAACTTCAGTCAAATATACCAAGTCGGTCATCGAAGCCCACTTTTGACTTTCCTTATTCTGGTCGGTTTCGTTCAATGAGCTCAAGCTCGAAATATAATCTTAACACGTACCATATGCATTTTCAATGATGAAGTAATTGGAACGTTTGTACACGGTGTAGAGATGAATTGCACGACCTCTGACAGGCACCTTATAAAGGGTACATAGTATGACTATATGGGAGAACCCACATAGCTATTAACTAGCTGCACCTGACGTGAAAAGTCTCGTTGGCACAGCTCTTCTCCTTGTCATCACCCCCGTAGTACTTCTAAATTGACTTTAAAAGGCACACAAGGTAAGCATAATTTATTGAGGCACCGATAAGCGTCTCCATACTTGTCGATTCAAATTCTTTTTTCAGTAAGACTCCTTTTTCGAAAGGTACAAAAGCCATGCTTCTTAGAAGGAGCAACAAAATCAAACTCCATATTGAGCAATTCTATTGATATTTTCATGTCCACGATTCAAAGATCCTTATTAATGTGACCTAACAACGCTGATGCTTGTTGAATTATCACAAAGACAGATAGATTACCCTTGTCATCCGCCTAATCTTACCCATGTTGGATGATTTCCACATTATTAATGTTCATAATGCATCCTTGTCCTCCACTTCTTTGGAAACGCCATTTCCCTTTCGGTAAAGAGGCTTCCATTACGTGACAAGCCAGTCGCAATATTCCATTCTTTGGACAGCGAAGCACGAGTGCCTAGCTTTTCCGTGTTTGCTATGAACCCCTTTTTTGCAAGCGAGGATAAATCACCACCCTTTCTTGGAGCCTATTTAGATATTTTCTCACTTTTTAAGGAAGGATTATTGCACGGATTTGAGCCTAAGGTACCAAACATTGATTAATATTGTCGGGCTAAATGTTAAACATTGATAATGCTTGAGAGCATGCTATAGTTTAATCTCATCTCCGTCGACCAAATTTAATAAGTCGTCATATTTCTCGAAGTTGAACCGCTTTGGTTCTACATTAGAAGTCAATCAAAGGGCGGTATCTGCAACTTGTTTTTTATGCTGATGTAAATAAGAACTAGATAATGCAAGGGCTCCCAACAAAGTAGATTGCTTTTGAGGGTTTTGAGAGTTGAGTTCATGCTCTATAACATTTTATTAAATTTATGCTTGTTTTCTTTCTTTTCCTTCAACTCTTTTCCAATCGTCCAAATGACTCAGAGTAAAAGTTCAGGAATAAAATTGCACATTAAACAAAAGTTTAGGTACCATTTATGCAATTAGCCATGAATTTTTCAAAAAAAAAATGACGTCAAAAGCAGAAAAAAAAAGAGAGAAAAAGAAATGTCGTTCTACTGTATGAAGTGCATTTACTGTTGTATATGTAAACGTACATCTCTTTAATGATTGATTTTCACATATTTTATTGTATTTGTTTATATGCATTTTATCTCGGAGGAGAAGAATAGGAAAGAAGAAGAATGGGTTGTAAGAGAGACTCAATTGTCTGTGAAAAGGAATTGATTTCGTTATCGCATGGACTGTACAAGCAACCATTTTGTTCCAAAAAGCATGGTGATCAGCAACGATTGGTCCAAAAGACATGATGTACCTAAGAAGTCCTGACTGCATCTTTTTTTTATTTTTCTTTTTTGGGTGGGTTCAGGGGAAGGGAGGGAGGGGACTATTGTGAATGGAATCTTTAAATAATATGACTGGACCAAATTTTTCATGCCGCTACTTAAGAGCTTATTGAAACTCATAAAGTGTATATACTTTAAATTGATGCGACATTTGAAATTATAAGCGAAAAGTTATGACTCTTCAAAATTAACACACCTATTCGCTTTGTTGAGTCTTTAGAAATACCAAAGGAAGATTGAAATAATATAAAGACAAATCTATTGTGAATGAAATCTTTAAACAATATGACTAAATCAAATTTTTCATGCCTCTACTTAAGAGCTTATTGAAACCCGTAAATACTCTAACTTGATGTGATATCTAAAATTTTAAGCGAAAAGTTATGACTCTTCAAAATTAACACATCTATTCGCTTTGTTGGGTCTTTAGAAATACCAAAGGAAGATTGAAATAATATAAAGACAAATCTATATTTGTGGTTCTTTTTTTCTCCATCATAATATGTTTCTCTTAAATTAAGGGTTTAAGTTCATAATTAAAGAAAACTTTAAAGTGCATCAATATTATGTTCCTATAAAGGCATTTGATCATATATTCAGTGTTCCGATTGAAGGATGGTTGCACCGTAGCGGGAAAATAGTTATTTTGGAAAAGGTTTCATCGAACTGTCTTCAGTCTTGCCCCCAATCTACTTTCTCTTTCTTCTTTCGATTTGATTTTCTCCGTTTTATACTTTTAAATTTGTAATGGTTTTCTCCACATTTATAACTATAGCACAGTCTAATTTGATTGAAAATCCCAGATTACAGATACTACACTATAAAAAGCATTGACCGTTCGGCCTCACACTATGATGGACCAAATCAATAAGAAAGATAAAATATGCAATTTGAAGAAAATAGTCTGTGATGCTAATTTCAATGACTGTTTTCTGGGTTTTATTACAAAAACTACCTTAGGAGTCAGACCTGAGACAAAACTTTTTGGGAGTCGAGTTTTAATCCAATTTAAAAGTTTAAATATTACATCAAATTATTCATAAATCATTCTAAAGGAAATCTTCCACTTCTGTTTGGTTTGAACCTCCCAGGTCACTACCTTCGATTCGTCCATCGCCTTGAAGAACATTAATTTCACAAGTATCATTTGATCGATTTACGATATGTGATGTTACTCCGTACTATTAGTGCCGAACTTTAACATTATCAAAAACAAGATCTTTCCTTAAGAAAAATGAAAAAATCCCCATGCTACAGACGTAATCTCGCATGGACCATGTACTCCTTTATTTCCGATCGATGAATTCCTTTCCAAGTAGGTCTGGGATTAGTGGTATTTAGACACGAACATCACTTAACTAAAAATATGGTAAAGTACTTGTTCGCCTTTGGAAACAGCCCTTTATCACCATTTAATGGATCACCTACCCGTTAAGAACATAATGAATTTATTGAATGCTAGTCAAGCGGCCTTTTTATTGAAAAAACTGGGCCGTCATTCAGAAGAAACCTAGGCCTATGTCTTCTACTATACTATGGTCATTGGGCTTTAATCAAAGCTTGGCCTGTAATTTTCTCAATTTTTGAGAAAAAAAAGGAAAAGTTGTTGATCTCAGCTAACTAAACAAAGGCAAATCTTATTTACTTTTGAAAAGTTTTGCATGAAGGATGGCCAATTCCATCCCAATAATAGCTTTTCCTATTCACAAGGTACCGTGTTTTGCACTCTCAGAATTTACGCGGTTGGTTAAACTATCACAGAGTTTTTAGCTCAAGATGTATTATCGACGCAACATTTCTTGTGAGAAGCGTCTTTTGAGTGATGTTGTTTCTTATGGGGTTAACACCGTCAAATATCCTAAAGTATGTCCTCTACGATACCAATACTTTTTTTTTTTTTTAATTTCAATGTGACAAAACTACCCTTAGCTACTACTAGAAACCTTAGAATTTGTCCACTATGATACCAGTACTCTAACCTTATAACCACTGTGACAGAAACATCGAGATATTAGTGTCATAGTGGGTGTAGTTTAATTTTTTTATGACACAATAATAGTTTAGAATATTGATGTCACATTTAGGTTTGATCAATTTTAGGGTGCATAAGTTCCAAGCTTGAAACCCAAAGCCTGCCATATTAGAATCGGTTTCTAGTTTTCTGGAATTTGGGACCTATTGTGTTTTTTTTTTTTTTTTGCCTAGTTCTAGGGTCTACCTAGGAATTGATTTTTAGTTTTGCTTCATTATAAAAAAAGAAAAAGGAATAAGACAAATAGCGATTGTAGCAAAATAGTATAAGCAACAAAACGGTTCAAAGTAAATTATCAATACAAAATAAATAAAAATTAAAGCAATAGGGAAGTTAATTTCATTCAAGAAAGATAAATTATCTTCTTCTAATCACTGATTTCCGGCAGCATCTAGAACCTACAACTTAATCGCACTATAACTTTTCCAAATTTTGGAACTGGGAATCTGACTTATTCCCATGGCAATTGATCTGGTCCTCAGGTAGAATCGAACCAATTGCATAGTCTTAATCGTAGTGAATATAGCTTAGGGATTTCAATAGTATTTTCCCTTTCTTACAATAATAATAATAATAATAATAATCTGCTATGCTTATGATGAGTTCTATAAACTCATCTTTCTAATAGCATGAATTTGGACAAAAAGATCATGAGAATCCAAAAGATAATGAACCGGGGCGTTAACAAGTCGATGTACATGAACAAAGAAGCAAGGATACAAAATTACCATCAAATCACTTATTCCTTCATGGGTTCTTCCAATTGGCAAACATAATATAAATATAGACACGCACACGAGCAATATTTTTTAGCACGGTTGATTGAAAAGATAAGAAAGAAGAAAGAAAAGAAGAGGAACAAACCTACCCACCTCTTAAATCTTTACTTTAACTGGTTTTTTGGACTTCCAGATTTGTCTCCTCCTCCATAATCGCCAAACAGAATTTTGTCATGATGCAACAACACCAGTTGGACAATCTGATATCCCCCTTGATCTCTGCTAATTTGGGATTCTTGATTCACTCTCGACCTCTAAAAAGCATATGACAATCAGACAAATGGAGCATGGGCAGCAATCATGTTGGACCAATCAACCGGCCAAATCAATGATTTGAGTCGAAGATAAGGTTGAGCGAGAGCATAGCTCCAATCCAAGCCTCAAAGTTTAAGAGAGATCATGAATCCCTGTCCTGCTTAATTTTTTTGACCCCCATCACCTGTTCTCGTGTGCCAGTGACTTAAAAAAATTTCAATGCAGAGTAAATGACAACAGTGCTGGTTTTAGGAAATCTAGGAAACAGACTTTCACAGCTACTCCCGCTATTAAATTCAATTTGGAACCCCTTGATAGCTCTAGTAAACTGTGAGTCAAACTTCACACGCTCCTCCAAGTCAGAAAATCAGATTCCCTCCGTTCATACCCTCCCATTGTCTTCTCTGTGTGTGTGGAAAGACATATCTTCCTCCTAAAAGAAAAAGAAGTAATTGTTTTCAGATTCAGACCATCTTGCACTCATTCTCTCCCATATTCTGAAAAGGCAGACGAAAACAAAATAATAAAGAGGCCACCATGTTCAGGCATGAAAATAATTCTTTTGTCTTTCCAATTTCTCTCTCTCCCACCTATTGCAACCCCATTGCAAAACCTTCCCTAGGCAGAGAGAGCCCTTAAAGAAAAGAAAAAGGGGAAAATATAAAAAAAAGAGAGATGCTTCCTCATCTCTCTCTGCACATCTACAGAGGCGGGTTGGGGGCTGCTGCTTGTGAGGCTGAGAAAAAGTAAAGTGAAATCCCAAGCACCCCAGCGCAAGCACCCAAAATTCAGAGCCTTTTCCGAGCGAGAAAAGAAAAGCTGCAACAGGAAAGCTAAAGAATCAAAGCTTCAAGCACAACCCTTCAGTCTTTCCCCAGATTCAACCAAAACCCATTTCTCCAAAACCCTCAAAATTCACTTCCAAGGAAGCAACCAAGCCATGATTTGATCCATCAAAACCCCGCCAGAAAGATGGGTTTTTTCGGAAAGCCCCCGCCTTTACCCTTCCTCTTCCTCACTGTCTCTGCATTGCTGTTGCTCGCTCAAGTCCCGCTTGCCAAATCTGCCGCGGACTACACTACTCTGGTCTACAAAGGGTGTGCGAAGCAAGCCTTCGTGGATCCGACGGGGTCTACTCGCAGTCCCTCTCGGCCCTGTTCGGATCTCTGGTGTCTCAGTCCACCAAGTCCAAGTTCTTCAAGACCACTTCCGGGACGGGCCAGACCAGCATCACCGGGCTCTTCCAGTGCCGAGGCGATCTGAGCAACACCGACTGCTACAACTGCGTCAGCAGGCTCCCCATTTTGTCCGACAAGCTCTGTAGACGGACCATCGCCGCGAGGGTTCAGCTGTCGGGATGCTACATGCTCTACGAGGTCTCTGGGTTCACTCAGGTCTCGGGATTGGCGTTGCTATACAAGACCTGCGGGGCCAGCAACGGCGCAGGTAAGGGATTGTCGATTTTCGTTACCACAAAAGGCACAATCTTGATGTATTTCCATGGAAAATGGAACAGGGCATGTCTTGAAATGTGATGTTTTTACGATGCTGCGATTGTTCTGTTGTAATCGTGTGTGAAAGCGCTGCGCTGTGTAACGTTAATAGGAAATGTCAAGCTATTTAAGTTGTTGTGTTCTGGTGAACGGCTCGAACTGATATGAATTCATGACACGAATTTGATATGCGAATGTAAATGCAGGGAACGGGTTCCAGGAGAGGAGGGACACGGCTTTCTCGGTGCTGGAGAATGGCGTGGTGTCGGGCCACGGGTTCTACACGGCGAGCTACCAGGCGGTGTATGTGTTGGGCCAGTGTGAGGGTGATGTTGGGGACTCCGACTGCGGGGATTGTGTGAAGAGTGCTGTCCAGAAGGCTCAGGTGGAGTGTGGCAGCTCCGTCTCTGGGCAGATTTACCTGCACAAGTGCTTCATGAGCTATAGTTACTACCCAAATGGGGTTCCCACAAGGTCATCCTCGGCGTCGTCGTCTTCGTCTTCATCTTCTTCGTCAGGTAATGCGGGAGAGAATGAGTTAGAACGTGTATACTAAATCACGGATTCAGCCGTGGCTAAAGTGAATCTTTGCAGTATAATGTGGGAACAGAAAAACAGGACAAGTTGTGTGTTTTTCTTGGAATTTTTTGCATATCGAATTTGTTATTGTTGTGTAAAGTTCGGGGCTTTTTGTTATCCCCCAAGATTGTGTTGTGAGCTTTCTGTATTTATTTTAACACGCTTGTTTGAGGATTAGTGCTAAAGTTTTAAGTAAACGGTGGTAGGGTCAGGGCCAAACACTGGGAAGACAGTGGCTATTATATTAGGAGGGGCTGCTGGGGTTGGTTTTCTGGTCATTTGCTTGCTGTTTGCCCGGAGTTTGCTGAAGAAACATGATGGTATGTTTAACGAAAGCTAACATAAATTGGCTACTCTCTCTCTCTCTCTCTCTCTCTCTCTCTAATCATTTTTCAGTGACTTTTCTTTGTTTATGTCACATCACAAATGTGTTTTCTTTTTCTTTCTGCAGATTTTTAGTGGCAGTGATCTAGGGTTGAAGAAAAGGCAAAAGAAAAATTTTGAGGCCAATTCTTTGTTTTATGGTTCTTCATTTTCATGGAGAGGAGGATGGACTATATTTTTGGGAGGTGGGGCGGTGGAGATGTTACGGAAGGGAGGGAGTCAAATGGCGTTGGCAGGTGAACATGAGGAGAAGAACATGTGCTTACCGTTAGGTAAAAAGACTGAATGAGAGCGTTGAAGAGAATGAGGGTTTGGAATTATTACTAAATTTTTTCACAAAGGTGAAAAAACAAAACACACAAGAAGACTCTACATGATGTAGGATTAGGACTGAATGTTTGTCAATTGCCATTGATGGATGCTGTGGAGAAATGGGTGTCTGCCCTTTGTTATATTTAAATCAATAGAGGCCATATGTCTCCATTGGCATTCATCTCTCTCTCTCTCTCTCTCTCTCTCTCTCTCTCTCTCTCTCTCTCTCTCTACACAAGACACTGCTTACGTGCAAAGTTGTTCTGCTTGTATTGTGGCTGGAAATTAGTTTTGGGACATCAGAATATGGAATTTTGCAGCTGGCATATCTTAGCCTTAAATGCAAGTCACATGAATTTGTTGTTGGCACTAAGTTACACACGGATCGGATCTGGCCCCGGACCAGTCGGACAGGAAATTGTCCCCTCTTTTGTAAATTCGTCATTGGCAAAGCACACATCATATGATGACTGTTTTCAATCTTATCATGGTTCCTGGTTGGTGATACGTTGTTCTATCAGGTGAATGTTCTGTCAGGTGAAATCCTGCTTCCATACTTGATGTTTTTGCCCATCTCATTCATCCTTGTTTAATTGGCCAATTTGTAGGGTATCTTGTGATATAAGAAGGGGATTCTCTTAATTTAGGGTAAGATGAAGATTAAATGTCTTGGCGGACCGGATTAAATTAACAACCTGAAATCCTAGTTTGCAAATGATTAGTCACTCTTCCTCCTCCAACAAAATGTTGATGTCAAGTCAGAATCAACTGCCTCCGGGCTAAAATCGCGTTAGCATTGGTGAGACCTGCTGCTCATAGCCACACCACAAATGTCAGTATCTTATCATACACATTTGCATAGTCGGACGTGGAAGAACGTTTGATTCCGTGGTTTCATGATCAAACAATCGAAGCAGATGGATCCAATCCCTCGATCCAGGGTTCAGGAAGAAACTTTCGCGGTGAAGGTTGATGAGGACGGTCGGTAGCGGTAGCAAACTGGCAATGGTGTAAGAAGAGAGGGTAGGAATGCCTTATTAGTCATCAAAGCTGAGTTAAATTGGTGTATGTACATGCCATTTTAGACTGTTCACCATTAGAGAATTCCCAATCCAATGGTGTGCTTCAAATGCACAGAGCCAAATTGCTTGGTTTTGACTCTCTAGAAAAAAGGGTTTCGCTTTGCTTTGACCTCTCTCCTTTGTTCGGCGATTCTTTCTGTGTGTCTCCTGCTTTATTGGTTTGCGCAATGCCAGCGAAGAAATGAGAATAGCAGCAAAAGGGTGTTCTTTTGCACGCAGTTTCAAGAGATCCATTTCAATACCGTAAACAAGAAAATTCCGGAATTCCATGGCATTATTAATTAAAGACATTATTAGAAACACTATTACAACTTTGAAAGTTGAAAGGTTCTTGATTTTTTTATCAAAACACCCACGGAAAAAATTCACGTGTAATTATGTGGCCTCTTGTTTCTGCGAACCCTTTCGAAATTCGCACGGTGGATTTGAGGTTTGCTAATAAGGGCATTGCCCTTTTTTAAGAATAGCTAGTTTTTCGCCAATTAGCCATTCTCGACGGGTCTGTTTGGAATTTATCTGTTTCAATTTCTTTCCCTCTTGCATCATTGCTTAAGCATTTAATTTTGATTTACATGATGGTAGACACCTCGAATTAATGAAAATATATAGACTGTAACTTTTTAACTTCAATGAAACGTACCGACCAAAAAGAAAAGAAAAAAAAAAACTTCAGTGAAACGTGCTTTTAAATTTTTCAAAAGGTAAGAGCAGCAAGCATTTGTCAGTAAAAAGTAAAAAAAAGCTAGTTAATGACTTTTTACGAGAAAAAGCATACCTTGCTTGATTCTTTGGACAGACAAATAAAAATCGACATAAAAAAGGACAGATTCATATCAAACGAGGAATCGAAAGCCAAATTGAAGAAAGCAATTTGGATTTATTATAAGAGTAAAACCCAAGAAAAAAAAAGTGATGAAAAGCGAGGCGCGTCTCTCCACATGGCTTGTCTCTCCATTTGTCCTTTAGCCTTTGCCACCAATAAGAACCTAACCAGCAGTTCTTTTTCCTTATTTTTATATTTATTTATTTATTTATTTCACCATGCTCTGTTTTGGAATCTCGAAGAGATTGTTTTCGAAGACAAGGACAGGTAATTCCTAGGCAACATAAATTTACTTGTAATACTTTTGCGAAGTGTATATATATATATGACGATTGTTTGTTAAGCTCATTGATCTTACATTGCATCAACATGGACAAACAATGTATTCATGTTTATAATAACCTAGGTGTTCTTGGAGATCGAAATATCTCGGAGATTACGCAAAGGTTTTTTTTTTTTTTTTTTTTGGTTTTTGCAACTTTTACTAGAGGACATGATTGATTTGGATGGATTTGCTCTACCTCTACTAGCGGTCAAAATGTATCACTGAAAATAATTCATTGGAAGAACATATGTATTTATTCCTTCCAAATGCTTAATATGTGTACAAAGTTTGAAGGCTAGGAATTCTCATAGTTTGTCATTTAGAAAGCTTTTTCTTCTAGATGACTCTTGAGTGACTGTAAATTTTATTTGGTTCATGGTGAATTGAATTGAGATAATGAAATCTAATTATTCACTCCGCAATTCTCATTCGGATAGGGAATAGATCTATTAATGTTGTTGAAACTTGATCTTAAGCATCAAAATCGCATTACATACTTTCACATTTACTTGCGCCCCTACATTCTTTTGCTTTAAAAATTTATGACCATTTAATTTAAGAGGGGAGATTTCCATTTTGAGGATTCAAATACCAGAATGGGTAAATCTTCAATTATCTTATTATCAAAATAATTTGGGTTAGATTAATCTTTACATATAGACGTAAATCATTATGCAATACTTTTCATGTTATTAAACATAATATTTTGATTCACCTGATAAAGTTTGCACGCCCAACATATCAATCTCTTCTATTTTTTTTTTTTAAATGACAATACATCTCACTTAATGGTTGGTTTAGATGAATGTGGATAAGGGTCGTTTATGAATACTAAAAGTTATGAACTTTCGTAGTACCAAAAATTCTTATGTCCAGTTCTGGAGATGGTACCATCCTTACTCTACCCTTTACTTTGAAATCTAAATTTTTACCCCTAAGTCCTCAAACCATGACGAGATTTCAATTCGGCCAAGAGAATCGGTAAAACATCGCTGGATCTCTTATCAATTAAACGGTAAATTCTTATCTCTTTTTCCATGTGGGCTCCACATGCGGATATCACGTAATTAATAAGCACGATTGCATCGGGTCCATATAGTCATAATTCTTGGAAGACCTTAGTCTCGTCACCTAAAAAGCAAGGACGAAAGGCCCACCGGAAGGTCAAGATGAGCCCGACTTCGGAACGGCAGTCGGCTTCATCGTCGTTCTGGTTGCCACACGTTGTTGAAGTACGACAATCTCATGCGCTGCATCTGCTGGAAAATTCTCATGTCCCCACATGTATGTAAAATTCTGAATGATTCGTGTGATAGGCATGTGTCCGTCGGTCGATCGTTGTTTAATGCCAGCGATCCTACATAGTCTATCGACGGTACATGCCAACGCACGTTCGATGCTATGTTCGGCCTCACATCTCCTCCTTGTCAAGTTCAAACCATTATTGTTCGTATAAAAGTATAGTCACACGTTCGAGACGCAACCCAGCGCCTTGAGAAATGCAAACGTTTATCTTCTGTAAGCATGTTAAAGCCGCACCTAGGACCATTTTTTTTTCTTTTTTTTTGACTCCTACAAATCTATAAAATGGCCTAATCCTTCACAACCATACGGAGCTCACGCTTGCCCTAATCCTTCACACTTCAACAAGCAATAATCACATTCTTATGCTCGTCCATGCCACAGTCATTCTCTCACTCGGCTCTTAGATGCAAGCAAGAGGGGAGTGAGGCTTCAATGAAGATAACATGGTCTAACCACTTCAATGGAGATAGTATCGTCCAACGACCTCTTTACGCATGCATCTTCCCTTTCCTTTCAATGTATATATAAACATCTATTATGTTTTCCCCATAATCCTTCACACTTCACAAGCTATAATCGTGTTCTTACGCTCACTCACGTGTCGGTCACTCTCGCTCGACTCTTAAGACACAAACGAGAGGGAAGTGAGACTTCATTGAAGATAGCGTGGTCCAACTATTGGTTGCGAAAACGCAATCCCACGATCTCCATGACTAGAACAAGAACACATATAATCAAGTAGAAAGATTAATGCACTTAGTTTAGAATTCATTATTCTTGATGCGGAAATATACTTATCTTCTATAATCCTCTATATGATTCAATAAGACGGTCTCTCACTCTTAAATGCTCATTTATGGAGATAATTGTGTGTTGAGGTTAGAGTAAATATTTGAGCACTATTTATATAATTTTTAGTTTGAACCTCTCATTATGGGTTGAGCTCAACTTAGCCCACACTAGCCAATTTCATATTAAACTAATTAAAGAAAAATTCTATCTTACCTTAAAACAATCCCGTAAAACGGTAAATTTTAATATCAATTAATGTGGAAAAACTCTCACACCAACCACCACCTCAATGGATATAGCATTGTTCAACGCCCTAACACATCTTCCCTTTCCTTTCACATCTCTTCTATCTTCCTCCACCACCTTTCTCTTCTCAATTGCCTATGGAGTGTGGCACACTTCGCATCAGCTTTTATGCCTTCAATAGGGCATAGAAACAATGGCACGACAACGAATTTAGATTGACTATCTTGTGAGTTCTACCGTTTCTTTTTTGAATATCGTTTTTTTTTTTTTGTCTTATATATATATATATTTATTTATTTATTTATTTATTTATTGTTTTCAGACAAGCCGAGTGGCAACTATATAGATAATAGTTTGAGCTGGACCAAGAGGCACTCAACCAAATCGTCAACGAAATAAAGCAGCACCGGGTCCTCTTGCTTCGTTCAGTGAATGAAGCAAAGGCCTTTGTTTTATTGTTGCGTAAGAATTTTCAAGAATGATACAATGTGGACCGGATAGAGACAGGTGAGATATGGCCGCCGCAACGAGGAATTCTATGATCTGCCAGTTAGGACAAGGAGGCTTGGTGCATTTTGCTACTTAGGTTTTTTTTTTTTTTTTAAGCGTAGCTGTTTAATTTTCTTTTAAGTAAAAGAAACATTCACACGTGCCTCTTTACAAGTAAATTTTTATCATACTTGCTTTACAAAGTGCAAATTGATTGGATACACGTGGCAATGCAACTTTAAAAATGAACAGTGAACAAAAAGGGCGGTCATGAAAGCATTTTAAGACTTATTTGATATTCATCTTGTTTTTCTATTTTTTTTATTCTCCTGAAAAAAAAAGAACAAAAATCTGTTTTGCTCTAATTTTTCTATTCCCCCAATAAAATACTAGTTAGGGAATAAATTTGGAATGTAAATAATAAGTTTAAAAAAATCAACTTCTTTATTCCCAAGAACAGAAATGATAAAAACTATTTATGAATAGAAATTATTTTCGGAAATATGAATATTACCAAACACAAAAGTAGTTCACTGTCATCAATACTCGGAACTAAACCCATTAAACGGGTGGTCGGGTCGGGTTTGGGACGGATCATAAATGGTCCGATCCAAATCGACCCATTTAACCCGTTTATGACCTCGTTTATTACAATGCAAAAATTTGACTCATATCCGACTCAACCTATACCCAACCCATACCCGACTCATTTAACTAAACTTAATTTCTATATATTAAAAAAATGGTATTGCTAAAATAATTTTATACAACATAAATTTAATGGGAAATTTTTATAATTTTTAAAATAATAATTTTAAAAATCGAATTTTAATTATCTTTTTTTAAAATATTTTTTAATATAATTTCTTTTTCTTTTTCTTTTTTCTTTTTTTCTTCTTCTTCTTCTTCTTTGGCCGCCGGCCACGACGACCGACGGCCACCACAGGTGAGCCTCGAGCTCGCCCGGCTCGCCGACGCCTGGCGAGGCTTGAGCCTTGCCGGACGTCGACGAGGCCTCTGCCTCACCGAATCCCGGCGATCTCGAGGCCTCCGCCTCACCGATCCGGTGATCTCGAGGCCTCCGCCTCACCGGATCCAACGAGCTCGAGGCTCGCCGGTGTTGGGCAAGGCCTCCACCTCGCCGGATCGGCAAGCTTGAGGCTCCCGGCGTCGGGCGAGGCTCGAGCCTCACCGATCTAGTGAGCCTCGAGCTCGCCGGGCGTTAGCAGCCTCGCCAGATTCGGTGAGCTCGAGCTCGCCCGACACCGGCAAACTCGAGGCTCGCTTGGTCGGTCGCCGACCATCGCCGTGCCGCCGACCAAAAGAAGAAGAAAGAAAAAAAGAAAAAAAATTAAAATAAACAAACAATTATAATTTCGGTTTTTATAAAAAAAAATTATAAAGTTAAAGAGAGAAGAGAGAGATGGTGAGGCTTTGAGTGAAAATAAACGGGTTGATAAATGGGTCTTAAATGGATCAGAGATAAATGGGTCTTAAATGGATCAGAGAGCTGACCCATTTAAGACTCATATATCTTAATCTTGACCTATTAAAACTTATTATGGGTGCTTTAGAAAATAAAGCTTGACCCATTAACGACCCATTTAACTATAAATGGGTCTATAAATGGGTTGTGCAACCCATTTAACACCTCTACTCGGAACCAAACCGAACCAAGATATCTTTTCCTCGTCTAGAGGAAAAGATGATCCCAGGATAGTAAACTTAAAGTTGAACATGTTTTCTTTGAAAATAATAGAGATTGTAGGTATGCCCATCAAATTGGATCATTGACCCATTTCTTAATCCATATTGATGTTAAATGAGTTAGCTATATTAAGTAAATTGGTCATAAATATATTTAAACATAATGTGGCTGTTAAATAGGTCATAAACGAGTTTATAACTTATTTAGAATCAACTCACCTTCACGACTCTTTCGTCATTCTTTCTCGTTCTCATTCGCTCTTGCGGTCGCTCATGAGTTAAATATGTAAGTGTTCTAACAATACGTGTTGAGTTGGGTGTGAACCACTAAATTTGCATTGCATTGCATTGCGTTGAATTGGGTCAAAATGGATTAAATAAATCTATTTAAATCGGACCATTTTCGACCAAACCCGACCAATATCCGCCCGCTGACAAATCTAATTGGGATCCATCTGAACCAAAATGAGATTCGAAGATAGAATGTCTAAACCTCTAAAGACTGCCGCCGCCATTTTATCTTTATTTTGCACTGGTTAAAAGCATTAGTTTTTGAGCCTTCTTCAATCTCTCTGCGTTCGCTCTCCCTCCATATGAGAACTTCCTGGGAATTGGAAGGAACTGAACATGAACGACTCATTCGACGTCGACAGATCGACGTTGTCGGTACCGCGGAACGCTGACCCCCGCACCATCCACGCTCGAGCTCTGAAATCATCGTCTCACCAAGATCGCTTCCTCTGCAACCAGCTCATCTCCCTGTACTCAAGATCCAATCTTTTGCCTT
This sequence comes from Eucalyptus grandis, assembly GCF_016545825.1. Classification (NCBI taxonomy): domain Eukaryota; kingdom Viridiplantae; phylum Streptophyta; class Magnoliopsida; order Myrtales; family Myrtaceae; genus Eucalyptus; species Eucalyptus grandis. The sequence goes on along the minus strand of NC_052619.1, from coordinate 6,043,621 downwards.
ATGCCCGTCGCGTCTTCGATCAGATCCCGTCCCCGAACGTCGTGTCATGGACGTCCCTCATCTCCGCACACGCCGACTCGCTCCTTTCTCTGCGACACTTCGTGTCCATGCTTCGCCGCTCGGCTCTGCCCAACCAACGCACCGTCGCTTCCCTCCTCAGGACCTGCACGACCCTTTTGCGCGTACCCTTTGGTCTCTGTCTTCATTCCTTGTCCCTGAAGCTTGGTTTCGCCAACGAGCCGTTTTCTGGGTCTGCCCTCATTAGTTTCTACACTAAATGTCGGTTGGCGGGTAGCGCGCTCAAGGTGTTCGACGAAATTCCTGAGAAAGACGAGGTTTGTTACTCTGCCGTCGTTGTTGGTTTGGCGCAAAGTTCCCGACCTATTGACGCGTTGTCAGTGTTTGCTGATATGAAAAGTTGTGATATATGGTCGACAGTGCACAGTGTTTCGGGGGCCCTGCGTGCAGCTTCGGAGTTGGCTGCGTTGGAGCAGTGTGCCATCATCCATGCTCATGCAGTAGTCACTGGGCTTGACGATAATGTGGTTGTAGCGAGCGCTTTGATTGATGGGTATGGGAAGGCCGGACTTATTTCGGACGCTAGATGCGTGTTTGATGAGAACATGGCAGTGATGAATGACATCGGATGGAATGCAATGATGTCTAGCTATGCCCAACAAGGTGATGTGGAGTCGGCAGTTGGGCTTTTCCATGAGATGGAGGCTTGGGGACTTGTTCCTGATGAGTATAGCTTCCTTGCTATCCTGACAGCATGTTGCAATGCTGGTTTAGTGGTGGAGACTGAAAATTGGCTAACCCGGATGAGACTGGGGTATGCACTAGAACCGAGATTAGAACATTATACTTGTCTAGTTAGTGCTATGGGAAATGCTGGGAAATTGGAGGAAGCCAAGAGGCTTGCAATGACCATGCCATTTGAGCCCGATGCTGCAGTATGGCGGTCGTTACTAATTGCTTGTGGACACCACAGTGATGCTAACATGGCTCGCTCAGTGGCAGAGAAGTTACTGGAGCTTGGCCCAAATGACGACTCAGCTTATGTGATTGTTGCAAATATATTGTCATCTTCAGGACGATGGAATGAGGTTGCTGAAGTTCGGAAAAGGATGAAGGATAGGAGGGTGAAAAAGGAAGGTGGTATGAGCTGGATTGAAGTGAGAGGTGAAGTCCATGTCTTCATGTCAGGAGATAGAAAACATGAGAGGACAAAAGAGGTCTACTCAAAGCTGATGGAATTGATGGAGAAGATCGAGAATTTAGGGTATGTGCCAGTGTGGAGGGTAATATCCCATGAGTTAGGAGAGAAGGAGAAGAAGGAAGCACTTTGGTATCATAGTGAGAAACTGGCGGTGGCTTTTGGGCTGTTGGATGGTGTTTCACCACCGCATAAGGCATTGAGGATTGTGAAGAATCTGAGAATATGTAAAGATTGTCATGAAGTTTTTAAGTACATAAGCAGAGCTGAGGAGAGGGAGATCATTGTCAGGGATGTGAATAGATACCACCGATTTCTAAATGGCATCTGTACTTGCAGAGATATTTGGTAATTTGAGGTAAGTGTCTGTGATTCATTGATGAGGAACCGATTCGGAATTTTTCTGAAGGAAACACGTCCTTTGAAATGAATTATGTCAGTGCTGTGTAATTGCTAATCAATTTTTCCTATATAAATAGTGATGATAAATATGCCTTCTGTCTTCTCAAGAGAATCTTTAGAGATCAAAAATTGCCCAACACACAGAAAATACAAACAAAGTTCATCAAAGCATCTAATCTTAGGTTGCTCTATAATAGAGCAACCGAGCTTCTGACTTTTTCACGATAGATGATTGCATATCCACTAGGATCACAGCAAAACCATTACTTCTACTTCATGCATCTGCCTTACAGAAGAAAACAGGATGTAGTACTGATTGCATAAAATTTTAAGACAAATTTGAAGTGACAGTTATGATTTTTAGATAAAAAGTGAATTTGTTTCCTTCAGTCTGGAAACAAGCCCACTCGATTCATAGAGGTAATTATATTAAATTGCACAAGGACTAGTTCTGGTCAATTTATACACAGATCAAAGTCTCAAAAGAAAGGGCAGGATGTGGATAAGGGCAGGATGTGGATGGCACAGAGATACACCTCTGTCCAGACTTCACTTGACTTTCAGCTCTCTGAAGCACCTCACATCCACTACAATACAAATTAACTGAGATGCCATGTCATTTGAAGCCGAAAATTTGAGTAATGCATTTATTGAAGCCACATTAAAATGATCATAGCCACCAGCCAATGTTGTATACTGAAATCTTTGAGCAAGAACATTGAGTAGGAAAGGCAGAATAAAAAGGTGGGAGCAATTGGCAAAGAAGCAAACGAGGGATCGCTGTGCAAATTGTACAAGGGATCATTCGAAGTAGATATCTTTTGTTGCTTCTTCCGTGCCAAGGTTGTCAATCTTTTTCCACGTTCCCAAAAACTTAATTTTCGCTTTATGTCCGCTTTCCCTCAGCTAGACTTACTCTCATAGCGCGCCCTTCCAGCTCCTGGTAACAGCTCAAAAGAGGGGAAGAAAATAAGGAAGAAGATGAATCATGAAGCAATTAACAAAAATGCTCAGAAACGAAAGCACGTTATATCTTATTCTCGAAAGAAACAGTGCGTATTACAGAGTATTACCACTCCGTTAAGAGATTCAATAGCAGTTTCCATCTCTGCTTTTGTTGAGTAGGACACGAAACCATAACCACGTGACCTCCCCGTCTCGCCATCATACAGCACTCTTGCTCCAACTACATTTCCATATTCTTGAAAAGCTTTTGCCAAACTTTCGGAAGTCACAGACCAGGACAAGTTTCCAACGAAAAGCTTGTGCTCAGTTTCGGGGTATAAGGGCTCTTTCGGTTTAGGTTTGTCTGAGAAGTTCACCCTCAGCGTTCGTCCCATGTATTCCTGAAACGTGGAGATCAGGTTAGTCTTGGAATTCAGTTCCCGAACTGGAAGGACCTCATCATACGATTCTAAACAGGAAAAGGAAGGACATTACTTAGCATGATGAAATATTACAGAAAACCAATGTTATCTTATCTATCGTATTCGTTTTCCAGAGCTGCGCATACTCGCAAATAGACAAAGATAAGCCAACTCACACTTCCAGCAAGGTTTTCAATAACTGCATTACAATCTTCAATGCTGCTCATTGTCACAAAAGCGAAGCCTCTGCTTCTTCCAGTGTCTCTGTCATAAAGAACCTACAGAGATCATTCAGGAAAGTGAAGAGTTAAGAAGAACCACAATCAAATTGACTTTATGGCAAATTGACCGCAAAAGAAACTTCTAGCACTCTTCACAAATCATGAGGTACATGTGATGTATTTCTTTTGAGTGGCTAGAGTTTCGACATTAGTTCATTCTGGAAAAGTAAAAATGCAATTAACAAAGAGAAAATTGAAACAGCCACTCTACTTTGCAAACTGATGAAGTTTTTCAAAACTAGGGGGAGATCCCTGGTGCGCTGAACAGTATAAGTTAATCACTACTGATTGTCCTTATCCTAGCGAAAGAATATCCCATCAGAGCAAGCATTGACGATCTCACTTCTTATGGTACTCATTGAAATTTGTAGGGGTAGATCTTTGATACAAGCTGGTAATTGAACAGATGACTAGCTAAACAACACGACCCAACTGAACAAATGTGTTTGGCAATGAGATGACAAGAATCCTGAGCATGGATAAGGGTTTGCCAGATATTAAACCACGTCTGGAAAAGCAAAAGAGAGAGTGACAGTGACTTGGCATGCAAGGTGAACGCCAGAAAAATTTTGGTACTTTGGCTAGACTCAGAGTCAGAAAGCATCACGTTCATTAATCGGGTACATCTGTATCGCGTTCAGCTAAAAGAAAAAAGTGTGCCTTTGTATCGCAAACCATCACAGACCATACAGACTTCACAATCCATCATCCAGCCTATCCTGGAGATTCATCCAGGTCCTCTTGATAATGCTGCACCATGTACAAGCGCAAACCAAGTTCTTCACCATACTGCGTTTCTGATAATCTATACTTAGCTAGGTTTTCCCTTTCTTTCCCCTTTTTCAATATCGCCTTTTGCTTTTGTCTTGTCTTACTACCAAAACCAAGTTCCATTTTTCGATATTGTAATGGAAAGCATCAGCATCAGAAACTCTAACGGAGGAAATGCAGCAAAAGTCAGCAAAATGTAGCTCACACTCGGTGCTGTTCTAATTAATCATTAAGATCAGCGATCAGATCACAACCAGGATCAGAAAATCACACAGTCACGCACCTCGACAAGCTCTGGGCTTCCATAGTCCTGAATTATGCCGGCCAACTGTGCACTGTCCACATTGTAAGGCAAATTCCCAAAGTAGAGCTTGGTATTCACAGTCACACCCTCAGCTCCCCCTCCCTCTCCCTCTCCCTCCTTCTCCTCCTGCTCCCCCTCCTTTTCCTCCTCCTCCTTTTCCTCCTCCTTTTCCACTTCCACGGCAGCAGGGGCGGCCGCCTCCTCTTGGGCTAAGGCAGCCGATATCCTCAGGCCGGCGCGGCGTCTGAGCGGGGTGATGCGAACCGACAGAGCTTCCCCCAAGTGGGGAAGGCTTGATGATGATGGCGAGAGGAGCCTCAGCTGTTGGGGCGGGCAGGAGGAGGGAGAGTTGGCGGAGCGGAGGCAGCACTTGAGGGTGTTGATGGAGGAGGAGGAGAAGGCGGAGCTTACGGCGGCTGCGGCGGCCATGGAGCCCGTGACGGTGGTGGTGGTGGTGGTTTTTTCAGTTAAGGGACAGAGAGAGAGGAAAATAGAGTTGAAGCAGAAGGACAACTTGTGGAGGGAGAGAGAGAGGGTAAAGCTAAGGCAAAGAGCTGATGTGGGCAGATTCTAGCCAGCAAAATCAGCAGATATCCAATGGAGATGAACTCGGATAAGGTAAAGTCAGTAACTCTCTCTATTTAATGACCAAAAAGTCCAGTACGTGCGGCTTTTGTTTGTTCCCAGCTGCGGAATAAATTCGATTCCATCAAAAAGCCTTCCAATATCCAACTTGGGCGTGCTTTAGTTTAGATAGGAATGCATTTTCACTTCCCTAAGTCAATCTCAAAAATCGTGCGAGTCTTAAGATTAGCCCTTTCTAATCTAACTCCCTAAGATTTGTTGAGTTGTCCGTACATCAGTTTACCGATGAAAAAAGAACTTATTTTCCACATTTGAAAGCATCGTCTTATCACTTGAGAAAGGATCTGGAAAATTTGGATGAATGAAGGATTTTGGGTGACCCGAGACCTATCCACACAATTTTTTTTTTTTTTTTGGTCTGGCCATCCACGCAATCATGAGCCTTCGGAATGGCCCGTTCTGATCTAAACCAGAGACCAGCGAGCCATGACAAGCAAGGACTGAGTTTGACATCAGCCACGAAACTTCGAGAGTTCTATGAATTGATGGCACGATTTTTGTGGATGCTTGGAGCGTGGACATTCAGGTAGATCTTTCAATCGATAGACAGGCATGGATTAAATTGTGGGCTTAAACATGACACTCTTACAGTTGTAAAGGCACTAAAAAAGTGTGAATGATAATCATTATTTTCTACAAATAAATTTTTTTATTCCTATTCTCTAGATGAGTTTTTGAATAAAAATATACATTTAATAACGATATAAGATTTATATTCTCAGAATAGATGAATAATGACACAAAATTTTTCTCTCTTAAGTGGTGGTGGTGGATGGCGATCGATGAATGGCAATGGCAGACATTGGACGGCAACAGAAGACGGGCGATGAATGGCGACTGACGGCATATGGCGAGTGGCAACAAGTGGGCGGCCGATTATTAACAAGAGCAAGCAAAGAGAAGATTTTTTTTTCTTTCTTATTTCTATTTCAAAAATAGAGAAGTAAAAAAATTTTACATCCCATTTCTATTTCAAAGCCATTTATGCACTAAAAAATTATTTTAGAAATAGAAAAATGAAATTGTATTATCAAACAAATTTTTGTCTCAAACTTATTTCCGAGAATGAAAAAATAAGTCAGGTGAAAAATAGAATGGTATTTATGCGCATCTTAAACAAGAGATGAAAAGAGGTTTTTAATGGGTATGCGCAAATACATGCAAAGCACACTAGGGGTGACTGGCTTCAAGGTGGAATTGGGAACTGAGGATTGGACTGTTTGGTCTTAGGACCGAGAACCAGGCAAGATGGTTTGGTCCGGTTTGATCCAATGGAATTAGCCACTTTCTTTTCCCCACTATATGGTGACTGTGCACAACAAGAAAGAGTGACAAATCTTAATATATTGACCAATGTGATAATGAGTGAGGAGTTATTGTGTCATAATTTGTAGTAACATTAGATAAGATAGTATTTTGTTCACATTTTACTAAGAAATAAAAAAAAAAGTATTTTGTAGTCGATGGTCTAGTTCCCTCTTGGAAGCAAGAATCGGATTGCTTAGACATCGGTTCTAATTTTATGAATCGGAAATTAGACTGATGCTCCCAAGAACAGGACCCAACTAGTCGGTTCGGTTTGGTCTAGACGCTTTTCGATTGGGCAATCCGTTTTGCACATTGTTAGAGTGCACACTGCTATTCTCATTTGGCTTTAAAACATTGAATTTTGCTTGCAGGATGTTGAGGCTCCGAAACATTGAAAGAGCCTATATGAGCAGGGTTCAAGCCCAAAATGGATCTCACTTGCTAGATATATGGGTCTTCAACTTTTATATCACCGAATTAGGTAATCAAATCGGCCCAAGTCGACAAGATTTTCCATGGAGGCTTAACTTGAGCTAGACATGTGAAGCTCAATATGCATTTCGCAAACTTACTTGAGGTCGGTGAGCTTGAGGCTAATATAAAAATATACAAAGAAAAAATTAAAAATTCCAATTTTAAAAATAAAAATAAAAATAAAAATAAAAATAAAAATAAAAATAAAAATAAAAAGAAGGAAAAGTTGACATGGACATGAGATGAGAGAGAATGGATGAGGAATATATTTTCTTTATATTAAGAAGTGAAAAACATTTTTTACTTATCCCTGATCAATGAAAATTAGTTTTGGTAAAAAATAATATCTTATTAACGCGCACCCTAAACAAGAGATGAAAAGAGGTTTTTAATGGGTATGCGCAAATACATGCAAAGTACACTAGGGGTAATCCTCTTCAAGGTGGAATTGGGAACCGGGGATTATCGGATGGTCTAGTATGATTTGATTCAATGGAACTGATCACTTTTTTTTTCCCCACTAAATGGTGGCTGTGCACAATGAGAGAGTGACAAATGTTAAGAAATTGACAAATGTGATGATGAGTGCAAAGTTAGTGTGTCGTAATTTGTAATACCATTAGATGAGATAGTATTTTGTTCACATTTTATTATATTTTGAATAAAATAATTAAAGAAAAAAGTACCTAGTGGTCCTGGTTTCTTCTTAGAATCGGGAATTGGATCACTTGGACATCGGTTTTAATAATAGGAATCGGAAATTAGATTGACACTCCTAAGAACGAAACCCAATTGGTCGGTTCGGTCTGATTTAGGGGCTTTTCGATTTGGGGGGTCCGTTTTGCACATTGCTAAAGTGCATAGATAGGGGGACCTGCTATTCTCGTTTGTAGGAGTGAGCATGGTCCGGGTTGAGTCAGTCCATCCCCTAACCCTAAAACTACCCCGCATAGTGCTGATCCTTAATTTTTGGAACCGATGACTGAGGATCGGACCGACCTAATCTCCCCTTAACCGGATCAAGCGACGGGGGATGGGCTCTGGTCCAGGTTGGTCCAGGGTTGACCCTGGACCGATGCTCACCCCTACTCGTTTGGCTTTAAAACATTGAATTTTGCTCGTAGGATGTTGAGGCTCCAAAACAGTTGAAAGAATATAAATGAGTAGGGTTCGAACCCAAAATGGATCTCACTTGCTAGATAGATGGGTCTTCAACTTTTATATGATCGAATTAGGTAATCGAGCCAATCTAAATCCACACGATTTTCTAACGAGGCTTGACTTGAGGTGGACATGCGAAGCTCAATATCCATTTTGCAAACTCACTTGAGATCGGCAAGCTTCAAGTTAATAAAAAAAATAAAAAGGAAAAAGTAAAAATTTGAATTTTAAAAGAAAAAAATAAAAAAAAAATAAAAAGGATAGAAAAGTTGACATGGATGTGAGATAAGAGAGTGAATGAAGAAATTTTCTTATATTGAGAAGTGAAAGACATTTTTCACTTATCCCCGTCAGTTTATTTTTCGTAAAATGAATCTGAAAAATTCGAAAAATATTTTCCCGGAAATTGATGGGCTCCTCAACGTCGAAGTCGACTCGACCCAAATGGAACTCGACTCAGCAATCGGCTCGACTCGCTCGTCGCTTGCCTTCTTTTACCGCGCGGTAAAACCGAAGGCCATTGCTCTCTTCTTCTCCCTCCAGCCTCCAGCTCGTGCGCTCGGGATTGGAGAGGGTTTAAGCCTCCTCCCGCTCCATTGCTAGGGTTTTCAGAGCACCGTCGCCGTACTTGCCGCGGCAACCGAGATGTGGCGCGGGGCTCGACCGGTCGTCGGGGCGTTTCGCGCCCGGAGGTTGAGCACCGCGACGACCACCACCACCACGCGCCGCCGCATCGACGACGAGGGCGACTGGTTCTACTCTTCCGAGTGGTGGGGCTCCACCTCCCCCGGCGGCGGCGGCGGCGGCGGCGGCGACGGCCACACCGTCCTCCGCGCGACTTCCGACTGCGGCAACGGCGTCGTCTCCGTCGTCGCCTTCCCTTCTTCTCGACCAGTTAGTCCCTCTCTCTCTCTCTCTCTCTCTCTCTGTGTGAGAAATGGAGTTTCTTACAATTTGCGAATTCATTGCCTCCGCCAATCCGTGGGTAGAAAGAGAGAATGCTCCAGAAGAAAGGAGTCGTAGTTAGTTCTGTTGCCGGTGTTTTCTTTTGTTGAATTTGCTTTGACCAATCATTGAGGATGAGTTGATCGACTTTATTCAGATTCTGCAAGCTTTGTGCATAGCGTGGTGTATTGTTCATGTTCTCAATCAAGGTGCATGCTGAAATTTCTCAGCTTGAACCGCGCAGGCTTACTCTAGTTTTAGGTCTTTATTATTGCAAGAATCAATCACTTATTCTGATACCTGAAAAAAGAGGTAATTCGTTCTTAGATGTTTCGTATCCTTTGCAACGTTTCTCAGTTTAGAGGAGGAGGTTATGGAGGGGCCCTGCTACACCATATATTCATAAATTAGTGACCTGAGTGAAATCCCATTTTCTTTTTGGCTAAAGATGTCTCTTTCAGTCTAATTCAGTCGGTTTATGGGACACCCAACAGCTTGTTGTTGTTTAGTGGCCTCCTGATTGACTATTTGCTTCTTGTTCTTTAGTTTGTGCATTCTTCAATTTGCTTCTTCCTTGCTTGAGGTTTTGGACTCCAAATTAACTTTATGGTGTAGATTGATTTGTTTATCGTAGCATTATAGTTTAATCTTCGCAGAATGTTGTTTACTGGTCTTCAGTGGAGAATTGGCTTCTGCAAAGGTATGCAGACATATGCCCCAGAACTGATCCTAATGAACGTTTTAGGGTACTAGGATATCAGTGGCGTGTCCTCCGATTTAATGATGATACTCGTCAAAGCGCTGTCAAGATTATGGCTACTTACCGGGAATCAGAACCCCACTCAGTACGCTTCATGCAGCAAGCAAATTGCCTGGCTGTTCCATGTAAAGCTTCTCATTTCTTCTTTGCTCAGCTTCCCTACTGTTATCCTTCCTAGAGTATTCATTACTTTCACTGGTGTCTGTCTCAATTCCTAAAGCCTGATATTTTTATGACCATTTGGCCCAAAAGAAAATATATGTTTGAGTCACCATGCTGGCTGTTCCATTCTGTTACAATTCATTGTTTTTACCTGTTCTCTTATGTAGAAGTTTTTTGCTGATGAACCTTGCTTAGGAAGTTTACATGTGAATACCACAAGCAAGTTAAGTAGAATAGAAAAGTGTTCAATAAAAAGTAGAATTGAAAACATGGACCCTTGGTTTTGGTTTCACAAAGCTTATATTGAACATAACACTATAATTGGAGTCCAATAGCAAAATATGTGTAGTTCAAATAATAAAGGAAATGAGGAAATAAGATAGAAAATGAGATAGTGGACATTTAAGTGGAGAACTGCGATGTTTTACTTCTTGAAGAAGAAAAAGAAATCCTGGGTTAGAGAAGGGAATCCCCATGTGTAGCATGGCCTCCTTTTTGGCACTAATAATAGACCTGGAACTCCTTTGCAAAACTGATAATATCTCTATACTGCAGTCATCACAAGCAATGTTACTTTACAAGCTTTGCAGTCAGTGCCTGTTTTTGTTTGGTACCCACATGCATGTAAATTAGCTCATATTGGTTTAGTTCTCTCCAGATTGTTTGCATTTTGCTTTCCTGATGTTTGCTTATGTCTTTCTTTCCTCCCTTCATTTAAGAAGCACGATAATAGGCATAAGTCCAGCATGTGAACCTGACTTTTTTCTTTCAAATTGCATCAATTCATGTTCAACATTACTTTTAGCATGTGAGCTTCCAAATTTGATCGTTTCTTTCAAAGTGCTGGAGATTTTTGGTCTCTATTGTTCCTTTAAAGGTGATACCTGATTCAGTTTCATAATGCAAAATGGATCAATTCTACCGTTTGAAATAGTTCTGGGAACTCGTCTATTTATTCTTGTTCTTATTTATTTGTTATTTGTCCTGTTATATTGCACAATTTGTAGATATTTAACTTGGAATACATCTCACATATCTTGCAGATCTCAAAAGCATGGTATCAACTGGGCTGGCAACATTGGCATCTTCTGATTTTGATCTTGGGGATGTTGTACGTGGAATAAACCTATGAACATTTTGTGCATTGGGCATGGTGGAGGTAGCTTACCATTGTTTCTGGCCAGTAAAATTCAAGGTAATTGTTCTTTTCCATTTCTTTTGTTATCCGCATTTTTTTTTTTTTTTTGGTTCCTAGCTGATGAAATGAGATTATATGTAAGAATAAGACATCAGATTAGTAGGAAATGTTGCTATGACCATGTTGGTCATATTTTGAGATGCATCTGAGTCCCAACATGATCTCTGTGTTGCGTCCAAAAAGAAAACAAGATTAAAGAAGAAAGAAATAATAATAGGGGAAAGAAAAAGAGATAGAAACAGATAGATTCCCCTAACAGCATTTGAAGAGAGCTTGTGGTGTTGATCTTCATTAGTGTGGCCTAATTTTTCCAGGTTCCATCATTGACATAGTCGAAATTGACCCCCTGGTCATCTCAGCCTCCATTCAGGCCATGGGGTTTCCTGCTTTCTCGGTCCTAACTCCCTCGGGCAATCGTGCCATCTCCAAACCCGATCTCATGGATGAAGTGATGTGGAAAGGTGTTCATGAAAGGCTTCACCTCGTGGAGTCCGATGCTGAGAAGTTTGTCCTGGAAAACAAGAAACTTTACGACTTGGTTCTCATCGATGCCTATGATGGTGATGATATTTTCCCTCGTAAGCTCTGGGACCCAGATTCCCCTTTCCTTAGAGCTCTCCGCAACCAGCTGCACTCAGAGCATGGAACCGTTGTGGTGAACCTTCACTCAGATGCTGATTTGCTGAGTTCAGATGGGTCTGCTCTGTCCGTGCTTCAACAGGTTTGGCCAATGGGGAAGCACGTTTCTAGCATTTCTCAAGCTTACAAGGATGTGCTAGTCGGACAGGGAAGTTCTCGTCGTGATCATAGTAAGTGCTCGGGGTTGGCATTTGTAGTTTCAGTTCCTTGGGTGTGTAATTCGACCTTGGTAGCGTGCAAGAAATTCAGGGTAGACACTGGGTTGTCAAGTAGGGATGGTATTGTAGACAGGTTGATGTCGAGGTCGATTGAGGTGGAGCGCATTTTGGATCTACCGTTTTCTTGCTTGGAATATGTAAAGAGGAACTTTACGCTTGTTGATTAATCTTCTTCTTGGGTGAAGTACTGATTAGCGGTTGGCCGTTGTGTTGACATCGCTGGGAGGGATGCTTGCAGGGAACGTTCTTCGGCGGTGCATGGAACTTTCTAGGCCCAAATGCTCACCGCAGGACCTTGTTTCCCCCACTTTGATGACTTTAGGCTTAGATAAGCCATTTTATGATTTTATCTGGAAGCTTAAAAATGAATTAAGGTGAATTTTATGTGGGTTATTTTTCATTTTTAACAAGAATTGAGAGTTGACAAAAGTCTAGCTCGCCAGCTTAAAGGGCTAGTCAGCCTTTTCGTCGACGAACCGGAGTTATCAACCACATTGTAACTTTACTGAGTTTGTCTGCTTTTAGAGAATGAGTTACGAAAAGACAGTATGGAGAGAAGAAATAATTTTACGAATTCTGCAATGGTGATTTTTTGGCAGCAACGGAGAGGAAAGTCGCTGCAATGGAGATGAGAAGGGATCCCACAAGATTTTCTATTATTGTTTCAAGATTTTTGACTTATTAAACCTATGTTTGTCTTGCGAAAAATGTGACTTTTCTAAAAATATTTTCAAGAAAATAATAATATTTTTTAGTGTTTAGTTAAAACTTGAAAATGAAATGAAAAATGTCTTATGTGATTGGTATGAAAAAATTGATTTAATATTTTTAAATAAACATATATTATTCTATAGTGACTTATGCATGGGCAATAGAGAACTGGCTACGGGCACTACAGTCTCGGGCTTGGTCATGCTGGACCCTAACCCTGGCATTGGGGATTGGGACATGAGCACTTGGGTCTTGTGCTCGGTCTTGATGGACTCTAGCGCGAGCCCTAAGATCCTAAGCCCAGCCTCGATACACTAGGGCACAACTTTCGTGGACCCAGGCCCAAGTGTTGGGGATCTGAGGTTGGATACTAGGATCTTGCACTCGACCTTTATGGACCTTGTCCCAAGTTCCAAGGCATCGGGCATAGGCACTAGTGCTTCATGCATGGCCTTGATGGATTGGGTTGCGAGTGTCAAGGACTCGCAAGAGCACCAAGGTCTTGAGCTTTGCCTCAATGGACCTAGCAAGGGTGCTAGGGACATGGGCATCAAGGTCATGGGCCTAACCTCGATGGACTTGGGCTCGGGCGTAGGAGACCTAATTTTGGATGCGGAGGACTTGGGAGCCAACATTGAGGTTTTCATGCCCAAGCATAGAGTTTTGATAAAACACTAATACCTAGTCATATTTTGGAAAATGAATTCTGATTTTTTAAAGATGAAATTATTTTCCTAAATATAAATATGGATTTTTCTTTGACTAAAAAAATATTTTCGTTGACTCATTTTTCTAAGTAGTTAAACGCCGAAAAATAAGGGAAAATATTTTTGATGAAATAGATTTCATTAATTTCACAAAAAATAAATAATTTAATTTTTTTCAAAATAATAGATTAAAGTGCTCACAAAACTAAATGAAACTAAATGAACGACAACTATTTTCATCATTTATGAAAATGTTCAGATATATATTGTTACCAATAATGAAAACATTTTTTATTAACTAATTTCAATTGATACAAGGGATTATTTTAAATCATTCATTTTTTGCAATAATATTTTCCTCATATTGTGACGTTTAAATTGTTTAGGAAAATGAGTCAATGAAAAAAAAAATATTGTCAACAAAAACCTATTCTTAAATTTCAAGAAAATTATTTCCTTTCTAAAATATCGAAAATCATTTTCCAAATGTATGATTAAATATCAACGTTTAGACCAGAAACTCTACACTTTGATTGATAACCCAACGGTTGCTCATAGACCCTTAGCAATGGCCTCGAGTTGGGGCTAGGTCCCACCAAGGCCAGGCTCGATGGCCCGATGCCCACACCCAAATCCATTATGGGTGAGGCTGAGGACGCCGATGCTAAAGCCTAAGTCTTTGACACTCATGTCTAAGTCCATTGCGGCCAAGATTAGTCCTCAAAGCTTATGCCTTGGTTTCGGTGCCCAAATCCATTAAGGTCAAGCTCAAGTCCTTGGCACCTAGCGCCTGGATTAGGGCCTATTGAGGCAAGACTTGGGACTCCAAATAACTTATGTCTATTTAAAAAAATCAAATTAGATTTTCTTTACTAGATGACGAGATAGCCCACACTGAAAAATATTGTATTTGAAAACTAATTTTCTCAAAATATTTTTCAAAAATGTCATTTTTTGGCAAAATGAATAGAACCGATTATTTTGGCTAGTGCAGTCAAAAGAGGCTTCAGCCATTTATACCTAGCGGAAAAAAAAAAAAAACTACCAAGAACACAAGCCATGCAACTTTATAACAACTAAACTCCTTCGCTAGAAAATTAAGAACGTAGAAACATATATAGACCCATTCCATTTCAAAGAAATTGCCCAACATCAATGAAACCTCCTATTCGAAATATCTAAACAACGGAAGTTTGGAAATGAGGCGAAAAAAAAAAAAAAAAAAAAAAGGTTCCCAAGCTGCTCAGCGGGATCAATTGTCCTCCTTTGCAGCAGGGTTCATCCAACGTAAAAATTACACAACCTAAATGGTACGAGAGGCAAAGCACATTTCACTGCATTACTCAACCGCATCCCACGACTGATTTCAGTCCCTTCCTCGACCGCTAATGTGAACCCCCTTTATTCCGACTTATTCGTAAAATTAATACCAACTCATACATGTGTATTCATATACATCATTCGATATTTGCCCACAAAATTGGTTTCGTGTCCCGACTTTTTCACTTCCGGCAGCGGACGACACTAACCGATCTCAACTTGGTGGACTTAAGAGGCTCCTTCCTCATCATGACCTCTTAATAATCTGTCTCCCTATGTCTCACGGCTGAAATTATAGCAGAACCCGAAGCTTCACCTGAAATGGTCGGTTTTCTGAGGTCTATGTTGACTAGGTAAGTTGCAAGCTAAGCACTTGAAGAACTGATAGCTTCTTGCAGAGAAACAGTATTGGGGAGGACGGAGTCACTTCCATTTTCGTCGTCGTTCTCTGTCTCCCAAAGGAAACTAGCATATGCAGCAAGAATATGGCTGCAGAAAAAGAGGCAAAAAATCCAGGTCATGTTTTGCAGCAAGATGAGTCCAAGAACTCTTTCTACTTCAATAAGCGCAAGCAGAGATTATTAGCATAATGATGAAGAGAAGCAAGAACGTTAAAGTAAACGGATAGAGTCACTGTATGGATACTAACAAATATAAGTTTTGGTCCAAAACTAAATTTTCCTCCTACAATTTCCAGTGGTAGACTTTTTGCAACTTACTTAAACCGTCAAATAGAAAATTAACGTCACATCAAAATCACAAAAAGTGCACACCCAAGTTTCATGGAGTTGAAGTATCTGACGTGCTTTTGTTTTTTTATGCACAATGATTTCCCTAAAAATGACTAAAGGAGCACCTACCCTGGTGAAGTTGATGCAACAGAGTCCTCCATGGCCAATGGCCACCCGCTTGGGACTATGAGTGATAAAATAACAGAACTCTTGACATTTGATGCTTATCTAAATAGAATTTAAGGAACAGTATAAACAAAAATTCACCTGTCTGTAGGCGTTGCTTGAATAGCTCGTTCATAATAAGATGATGCCTTATCATGGTCATGGTGAAGTTGCCAAACCAGCTTAGCATACACTACCAATGCTTCACTGTCCATTGGATCAGTGAGAATAGCAAGTGAATAGTATTCCTCGGCTCCTTTGAGATCTCACTTTGCCTGCAAATTAAACAACTAAATAAGTTTGAATGAGACTGCTCAAAACAAATGGACAAAATATCTACAAAGTACAAATTTCTGCATGACATATTCAAGATTTTTGTTTCAAAAGGTGGCTGCAAATAACGCTATGTCCATCAACATGATACGGTGCCAAGGCCCACATAATTGAGCTAGATCATAGTAATTGTGACAAGTGTATTAAAGGCTATTATCCTTTTCTATTGGTCCATGATCCTCTTAGACAATATTGAGAATCAGAGATGAAGGAAGGTAGAAGAAGTTTAAGGCAATCAAGTTTCTCTTTACCTGATATAAGAACTGAGCATAACTTTTCAAAATCAGGGGGTTGGATGGATCTTCCTCAATCATATGTTTATAATTCTCTTCAATATTCTCCCCACCAGTACCAGTTGCAGTAAAATTAGCAAAGTCAAATCCGGTTGCAGGAATTTCAACTGATTTTTCTTTCTCGGAAGCCAAAACTTCTTTGTCGTCCAAAATTCCCTGCTTCTCATTAGATACACCTTTCAGACATAGTTTTATAAATACGAAAGAGATAAGGACATATGAAAAGTAATGAGCACCTGGAGGTGATTTTCTTGTACTCCATCTGTTACATTCTCATCTCCTAGCTCCCAAAGGAAACTGGCATATGCTGCTAGGACATGGCTGAAACAAGCAAACAGAAAACTGTTGTGAACAAAATATATACTGCAGCCAGCCCCTGGATCTTCACCACAGGCTAGTATCTAAGCAAAAAGTTTTCAGGCACAAACCGTAAGTCAGGTAATACTTTGCCCCAATCCCAACCAAAAAAGAAAGTACTCGCTAAGGTTTTCTATCAGTTCCCTTCAGAGCCAAGAATTACGTACAAGTGGACGGAAGATGTTTGTGGTGTCACATTAGTTTGATTTCTGGCATACAATATGCATACCTATTGTTCGCTGCGGCTAAAGCTGCACGCTCATAATAGCTTAAAGCCCTCTCTTTATCATGATAGAGCTCCCAAGCTATTTTAGCATACTGCGCTAAACTCTCACCATCTTCAGGATCGGCTAGTGTAGCACGATAGTAGTAATCCTCTGCTCCATGAAGATCCCCCTTTGACTGTGGGTAAAGTTTTCGATTATGCAGAAGAGGTATCAGTAACAAGCCCATGGATAGACCACAACCACACAAAAAAAATACGGGCTTTTCAGATAAAGCACAACACAATTGTACACCTCTATCCTTTTTAGGAATATCTTTCGGAACATTCAATCATGGAATAAACATCTCTCGCTTAGTTTAAACCTAAAGAGACCTTTCCAGGATACATCTGAGGTTCTCTGTTTTACCGGAAACAAGTCCGGGAATCTGATTTCCAAAAGGAACGTCTGCTCTTGACGATTGTAAAAGGTAAAAGACCTTCATTGATGAGCATCTTTAAATCGATTGGGGCATGAAGGACTTAACAGAATCAAGAAGTCCTATGAATTGGGAGCTCAGGAAATGCTGAAGATGCAGAAAACAACCTCGAGAACAAGCAACAGCAAAGCAAGAACATCACATCACATACGATGATGACAGGCATTCTCAGAAATAGAGACAAGCGAAATCCTTCGCGGCCAAATCGAACCTGCAAAACCTGAGCATAGTTCCTCAAGAACACGGGATGGCACGGGAACTCATTCACCATCCTCCCGTAAAACTCCTCCGCGTCGCCGTCGCCGTCGAACTCCGGCAGATTCAACCCGAGGCCGCCGCCGCTCGACTCGCCGCCGAAATCGGCATTCCCGATCCCGAGGCCCGCGGCGAGATACATCGGCGGGCTCGCCGGCTCCCGCTCGCCATCGCCGCCGCCACCACCAACTCGTTCCTCAGCCCCAGCTCCTCCCTCCCTCCCGCGTCACCTCCGCCGTCGCCGTCGCCCTCCCCGCTCCTCCTCCTCGATCAGTCCCATAGCCTTCTTCCCGAAGCTGAACTCCGCGCTGCCGACGGCCGGTATGCCGCCGGCGATCGTCACGGTCCTCTGGAGCGCCTCGCCGGCGCCGGCATCATCCTCCTCCCGGCGATGGTGGTCGCCGGCCTCGTCGTCGGTCGAGACGAAGACGGAGAACGAAGGGACCGAATGCAGCATCTCGAGTTGCTTTCTCGAGTTGCAGAGAAGTTCGGAATGCAGAGAGAGAGAGAGAGAGAGAGAGAAAGAGTGACTGTCGAAGTACTTTGTTTTGACTTCGAAGATATTGTCTGGCGGTGCCGCTAAAATAGAGATCCATATCATATAATAATTAAATAATTAGGATATAATTTTGTTTATCAGTAATCTCATGCATTTTTATTATTTACCAAAATGAACATTGTAGGCCAATTGACCAAATTAGCCCATAAATTATGTGTAAATCAAGCATTTATTGACCTTCTCTCTTGCATTTTATTTATTATTTATTTATGAATGATGATGTTCCTGAATTTTTTTATATTTAATCTGCATCTGTTAGGCCGAAATAGTTATGGGGACTATCACATCGTTTTTCCAAATCAGTAAATCTTATTTTTTTCTCCCTTTTTATTTTGCAAACGTAATAATGAAATCATGTGAGAGATGTGACGCGGAAGTCACATTTCAGCCACATGAACGACAACTTGACAATGTGGGGCCCACTTTTTATTTATGATTATTGCTTGCCTTCTTTTCTTTTCTTTTTCTTTTTCCTTTTCTTTCTCAATTTATAACAAAATTGATGTACCTCTTGTGTAAAATAATAATTTATTTGGTATATAGCTAAGTAATGATTGTGTTTCTGAAAAAAAAAAAAATTATTTTGTTAATGACTTGTATGTTTTATTTTTGTACTAAGAAACTATTACTCAAAATATAACTTAAGCACAAGTAAGAGTGAAACAAATCATCTACTAGTTTTAATATGGATTTCATTTAATTATATTAATATGTGTCATGAAATTATAGTTTGAATATTTTAACTGCTCAATTTTCATTTTATTTGATGAATCTAATAGTCCATTTTTTAATTATTTATTGTGTGATACACTCAATATTTCGAGTGACCATAATCTGCTCTTCTTTTGATAACAAAGCACTTCAAAAGAACAATCTATCAAATGAGATCCAATGTTTCTTCTCTGATGTGTGATGGAAATATTATATCGATCATGATAATTACCTCCAATATTACAACTAAGAAGCATATATTTATCTCTCTTTAACCTTTTTATAGAGACAAAAATAACCTCAAGTAAGAAGATATATACACACATTACTTAAAAGATCTCTTGCATTAAAAAATTGCCCAATAAAGTTTCAAATGAATTTTTTTCTACTAAAATGTATCTATTGATTTTTTTATAAAAATTTACAAGAATATACTCAGATATTGAATATTGTAATTGATTAATGCATTATCCACAATTTACTCATCTTTGATTGTATTTTTTTATTATTTGGTAATGCAGTCATTATGAATGAAAATGGAGAATAAGTTCAGAAAAAGACATGTGAATGGTTGTCTTTTAATAAATTTGAGAAAAAAAGAAAAAAAGTTAAAAATAATCTTAATCAAGTTGATTCCATAGAGGATAATGTAATCAAATTCAATAGGATGAGGACTGTCAAGGGTTAATAAGGGGTGGAAATAGCATAGGCAAAAAAAAAAAATGTTACTAAGAATAGTAATTGATGCTTGACTTAATTGGTGTTTGAAGGGTAAACAAGAAAATGATGCGTTTGAGGCTCATTTGATCAAAGTGAAAAATAAGCTCTCAAAATTTAAATACTGAATTTTAAGTATAGATAATCATAAGTTATGAAAAATAAAAATAAAAATATTCTTTTTTGGGTTTATGAAATAAAAATTTATTTGATTAATAATTCAAAATTGATAACTTAACATTATTATTTTCCTAGCATACATAAATTTCTATCATTTATCTATAAATTTAATAATATAATTTTCAAGATTCTATTTTCTATCAATTACCAATTCCACTTGATGAATTTAATAATCCCTTTCTTTCTTGCCCAAATAAGTGATTTTTTAACTTAAATAAATCTTTTAAGTTGATATTAGTCACTTTTATCGAGCAACCTTAACATTTTCAGCACATAACATATTAAACAAGTATAAAGACAAAAAGGGTGTCGAAAGGGCTCCACCCTTTAAATATTCAAGGCAGAGGAAAAGAACCGAATGGAAAATTATCAAGTCATGTAAGCCTTTAATGTATTAAAACAACCACTAACACGAACTAAGAAGGGTTGAACTCGATGTCATTTCATTTCTCTCTACCCAAAAACAAAACAAGTCGACCCACAAATTACATTCTTAAGATCTTTTTTTCCTTTTTTTCGAATTTCCTTCTAACAATAAAAAAAATAAAATTCCTTAAATAGAAAATGGTGTCAAAAATTGGAGAGGAAAGGAGAGAAAGAAAGTGAAAGAAAGAAGAAAGAGAAATGTGATTTATCGATGGACTCTTCACGAGTAAAGGAAAAACAAGTTGGAGCGAGGCCGGCGTATCGCATCCCTTAAAGCGAGTGCGCAATTAAATCTTTAAAGTCAACGTCACGAGATTGCACGAGCTAAGCAAATCGTTGACTTAAAGACGCACGCCCACCATGCACTTTTATCGGATCCAAGTCCAACCCAACCCGACAATATCCCTTTTCCGGCAAGCCTCTTCATATATATTTTTTCTTTTGAAATTGGTCTAATTAAATTGGCCATTCGAACAAATTGATTGAGTTGCCAACTATTTAGCAAAATTATTTAAGATTCTATTTATTTCATGAAAATTTTTCTAGGAAAAACATTTTTCATTACTTAGTTTGCTTAAGAAAATGAATCAACAAAAAATTTATGTTTAAATTCAAGAAGATGATTTTCTCTTTGAAAAATGGAATATTATTTTCCAAAATATGACTAAATATTGACGTTTAAACCCGAAACTCTACACTTGGGCATAGAAATGCTAATGCTACTTCTCAAGTCCCTAGCATACGGGATTATGTTTCTGACACCCAAGCTCGGGTCCATCGAGGCCACTCTTGGGACCTCATTATCCGTGCCTAGATCCCCGACGCAAGCACCTAAGTCCATTGAGGCTGAGCTTAGTTCCTCAACGATTGCACATGGGTTCCATTGAGGTTGGTCCCGAAACCTCAGTGTCTGTGCTCGAAGCCTCGGCATCCGAGCTTGAGTCCCAAAGGTTGAGTGCAGGATCTTAGTACTCAAGCTCGAATCCCCAACACTTGGACTTGGATCCACAAAGTTCATGCCCGGGTCCATTGAGGTTAGGCTCAAGACCTGGTGCCCACACTCCAATCCATCAAGGCTACGCTTGGGACCGAGGTGCTCGTGCCTCAATCCTTAGTGCCAAGTCAAAGTGTATCGAGGTTAGACCTAAGACTCTAATGCTTGTAACTAGTTCCTCCGACTGTTCTTGTGCATTACTAATGCTTGAATGGTGTTTATTTTAAAAAATCAAATCACATTTTCCATACCAAATGACAAAAAACTTCTTTTTCAAGTTTCAGCCTAACATAAAAAAATATTACTATTTTTCTAAATAATGACTTTTTGGAAAATATTTTCTAAAAATATCACATTTCCACGAACATAAGTGGAGACTAAGCCTCAAGAGAACCTTGGTTTAACAATTACTGTCAAATTTATTTTCATTTTGGAAAATATCTATTTTTTATTGTTATGCAAGTAGAATATTTCACATTTGCTCCTCCAAGTTCGATATCATTTAATCCTTTGGTCGACTATCTATGAAAATATATGTATATAGATATAACGACTCTTTGAAATTTACTAAATACTATAGCAATTTGAGTTTTTTTTTATAGGAAAAAGTACCAAGAAAGTCCTAAAGCTATCACATTGTTATAATTTAGTCAAAAAAACCTTTCAATTAGATCAATTTAATCCCAAACATTTTAAAATTAGTATCAATTGAGTCCATCCGATCAATTTATGCTAGAACTTACTGATGTGAATGTTGGTCATCTTATGTGACATGGATAATTCTGACATAGAATTTTTTTTATAATTTTTGATAATTTTCTCTAATTTTTTTGTTAAGTCTTTCCCTTTTTTCATTCTCTTTCCTTTGGCCCACGGCCGGCAATTGGCCATTGGCGAAGGTCGGCCAGGACATCTAGACCCTCGCCGGCCACAAGCGAGGGTTGCCCTTGTTGGATCTGGCAAGAGGTTGACCCATGCAGCCTAGGCGAGGCTGATCATAGCCAAAGAGAAAGAAAAGAAAAATTAATAAAAAAATAAGATTTTCAAATGTAAAATTTTAATTTTGTAGCAATGTGAAAATGTTTAGAATTATATTGTTCAAAATAAAAGGTTTATAATTGAATTGGTATCAATATAATTAGTTTAAAACTTTATTAATACTTTTCCCTTTTCTTTTATGGCGGTTGAAACAGGTAAGATTTACATAGCAATAGGAAAAAAAGGAGAATACCTATGTGTATAATGAAATAAAGGAGATTTACATAGCAAATGTCATAGTTACTAGGATAGTACAAGAGCTTCTTAACTCACACGAGTCTAGTTATAGTGTAATCCTAGAAATTTCCATATCATATATTGGAAATTGACAAAAATATCTTTCAGAAATATATTTTTCACCAATTAAATAAAGCCATCACGAAAAGCCCCAAACTAATGTACTTATGACAAATTTATTTATTTTTGTCAATTTTCGTTAAATTTTACAATCAAATTACTAAGTTTGATGATACATAGTAGTCAATGGGGGTACTAGTTTGGGTTTTGTTATCCATTTTTCACAAGTGTATTAGTTTATGGTTTTCATGGTATTAATTCAATTTAACAAAAACTAACTGAGGGTAAATTTGTCATAATATATATATATATATGTCTCTCTTGACAATGATGATCTTGAATCCTTACTCTTGAAGATGAACCATCAAAGAATATTATGTGCTATAAAAACTTTTGAAAGTGAGGATGAGACATCTAGTGACACTTTCTTAGCACAAAACTTCCCACGGAGCCCACAAACCTACCAATTGAAACCACCTCCAACAATCCAAACCCTGAACCCTTTGAGAACCTTGATAGTTTTAAAAACACCTCTTTGCATGATCCATATTTATCTATACACATCATACCTACTAAGTATGATATGCCTATTCAAGTTATCGTACTTATTGATACTAGAGCCGGTGCATCTATTTTTCCCTAAATACTCTATTATTACTAGAATTTTTGGTTCCTCATATCCTAATCGAGATCTCATCATTGGATGGGATATTCTCAACCAACTCCCCACTCTTCGGATACTTTCAAATGGTCTACATTTCAAAGACCAAATTAAGGAGTTTGCCGACATAGAAGGACGTATTCCTTGCAAGTGGTCCAAATAGGACCAGTTTTGCAGCAGTTACTGAGCTCATGTGTGCAAAATCGACGTGCGGACCCCTCAAGTGCCTTAACTTTGCCCAAAGGGACACTTAAGTGCCATAACTTACGAAAGGTACACTTAAGTGCCAAAATCGGAGTAAAGAGATCACTTGAGTGCCAATCCGGCCAATATCCGGCCAAAACGCCAACGTGGCGTTTTTCCGGCGAAGCGCGGCCAAACGGCGACGTTTCGGCGACGTGGAACAAAATAAATAAATAAATAATTTAATTTAATTTAAAATTAAATTTAGTTAAAATATTTTAAAAAATAATATTTAAAAATTTAAAAAACTTTAAAAAAAAAAAAAAAAAAAAAAGGAACAGGGGCGGGCCGAGGATCGCCCTCGCCGCCGCCGCCCGCCCCGCCGCCGGAAGAGCCGGCGACGGGGAGGGTCGGCCGGGGTCGCCGGGCCCGGCCGGGGCCGGCGACCCGGCCGACCGGCGGCGAGGGCTCGCGAGCCCTCGCCGGCTGGATCCGGGCGAGGGCCGCGAGCCCTCGCCGGCCGATCCGGGCGAGGGCTCGCGGCCCTCGCCGCCGACGGCGGCGAGGGCTCGCGAGCCCTCGCCGCGGATCTGGGCGAGGGCCGCGAGCCCTCGCCGCTAGATCTGGGGGCGCGCGGCCCTCGCCCGGATCCGGCGAGGGTCGGCGGCCCTCGCCCGGCCGGCCAAGGCCGCCGCCCGCCAGGGCGACCCCGGCGGGCGGAGGCCCTGGCCCGGCCGGCGAGGGCCGCCGACCCTCGCCGGATCTAGGCGAGGGCCGCGACCCTCGCCCCAGATCGGGCGAGGGCTCGCGAGCCCTCGCCGCAGCTCGGCCGGGTCGCGGCCCCGGCCGAGGCCCGCGACCCCGGCCGACCCTCCCCGCCGTCGCCGGCCCTTCCGGCGGCGGCGGCGGCGCGGGAGGGCGATCCCGGCCCGCCTCCCCCATTCCCTTTTTTTTTTTTTAATTTTTTTAATTTTTTTTTAATTTTTTAAAAATATTTTTAAGGTTTTTAAAGTTTTTTAAAATATTTTAAATAAATTTAATTTTAAAATTATTATTTTTAAATATTTTAACTAAATTTAATTTTAAAATTAATTTAATTAATTTTTTAATTTTCTTTTTGCCACGTCGGCCCAAAACGACGCCGTTTGGCCACGTCGGCGTGCAAACGGCGTCGTTTGGGCGCGCTTCACCGGAAATACGCCACGTTGGCGTTTTGGCCGGACTTTGGCCGGAGTGGCACTCAAGTGATCCGTTTTTTTTCGAATTTGGCACTTAAGTGTACCTTTCGTAAGTTATGGCACTTAAGTGTCCCTTTGGCCAAAGTTATGGCACTTGAAGCGTTCTTTTGCCGTGCAAAATCTCACTAAGAGTTTTTGGAAAAATGCTTTAATCCTTGATGGTAGAATTCTGAGTTGTTTGTTTACCGGTTTGAAGTAAATTTATCAATAAATGTATTGATTTGTGATTATTTGTGGTAATAACCTTGACATTAATGGCCTATGGCATTCATAGAGAAACCACCAAATTACGTCCTCTAACATGAACCAAATATTTTCCTTAACAAAATTAGAAACGATATAACAATGTGGGTTTTAAATTTAGTCAGACTAGCGTAACCTCTCTGCCTGAACCACCTTATGGCCCCCCGAAGAGCTCGTACCTGACCTGTACACGGCCAGTTATCGATCGAATACAACCACTGATCCCCACCGATTCCGCTGCT
Source organism: Eucalyptus grandis (assembly GCF_016545825.1). Classification (NCBI taxonomy): domain Eukaryota; kingdom Viridiplantae; phylum Streptophyta; class Magnoliopsida; order Myrtales; family Myrtaceae; genus Eucalyptus; species Eucalyptus grandis. Next base: position 6,018,707 of record NC_052619.1, on the reverse strand, counting down.
CGTTTTATATTCCTGCGATACCCGTCTTTGATCCCCCTGCGAAGTGCTCGATGCTAGCTCCGACGCCACCTTCTCTCCGGCGGTGACGGGCGGAATCGATCACGCCGCACCACGGCAATGTCCTCAGACATCGTCAACCCATCCCCACTCCTGAAGATCGACATTATCTCGGCTCAGGACCTCGCGTCGGTGAGCCACTCCATGCGCACGTACGCCGTCGCGTGGGTGCATCCGGATCGGAAGTTCTCCACCCGCGTGGACACCCGCGGCCAGTGCAACCCCACGTGGAACGACAAATTCGTCTTCTGCGTCGACCAGGAGTTCCTCCGGCGCGAGACCTCAGCAGTCATGGTAGAGATCTACGCCGTCCATTGGTTCAGGGACGTGCTCATCGGGACAGTACGGGTCCTGGTCAGCAACTTCGCGCCGCCGTCTTCCTGGCCCTTCCGTCGCAAGCAGCTCATCGGCATGCGCGTCGTGGCGTTGCAAGTGCGCCGCCCGTCGGGGAGGCCGCAAGGGATATTGAACGTCGGCGGCACGTTGCTAGATAGCTCCATGGGAAGCAAGCCATTGTACACCCAATAAGATTACAAATAACAAGTAGAAGTGAATAGAATTTCTTCTAAATTCTCCTCTTTTTATGAGTTTTTCCTCATTCGGTAGAATAAATAAGACCTCATTCTGTTCTTGGTTAAAAAAAATACAAAACTAAAATATTTAAAGGGAAAATTCTAAACAATTACCCAAAATGTCCTTAATTTCCCAAATAAAGACGTGAAGTACTATTATTTTATTAAATAAGAGTTGAAGTGAATTTTATTTCAAATAAAGACCTAAATAGTTGTACCATTCTAAAAAAAAGACCCGATCTCATCAGGTGGTTAGGGGCATTTTCATAATTTACATTTTCTTTTTTCTTCCCTTCTTTCTTTCCTTTTTCCTTTTTCTCTTTAAAAAACTCAAAAAAGAAAAAAAAGGCAAGGAGGCCTGGCCTGCCAGTGCCCCCATTGCTGGTGTGACGCTGGCCATGGCCGGGGAGGGCCAGCCTTCGCCTGGATTTTTTTTCTTCTTCTTCTTTTTCTTTTTTAGGTTTCAGTCTTTTGTATTCTATTTTTAGATTGTCTTTTTTTTGGACAAAAAGAGAAAAAAAAGAAAAAATAAAGAAAAAATGGAAGAAAATAAGAAAATGTGAAGGATGGAAATATCAGCTGGTGAGATCAAGTCCTTCTTGAAAACTAACATGGCACCTTCAAATCCTTATTTGAAACAAGACATAATTTAAGCTCTTATTTGAAAAAAAAATGAAGGTAAGTCATGCCTTATTTGAGATAAGGTTTACTTCATGCCCTTATTTAACTATTCCCGTGCTTAAATGAACTTAAGAAAGTGACAATTAATCATTTATGAATTCGCATTAAGAAAAGAATAGTAATTGATGCTTGACTTAATTGGTGCTTAAAGGGTAAACTAAAAATGATGTCTCGGAGGGCTCATTTGATAAAACCAAAAAAAGCACTGAAAATTTAAATATTGAAATTTAAGTATTGACATTTGTAAGTGCTGAAAATAAAACTATTTTTTCTTTTTTTGGTTTGTGAAATAGAAAAGTTGTTTGATTAGTAATTCGAAATTTGATAAGTTAATATTCTTATTTTCCTCCCTCGCATGAACCTCTATCATTTATTTGTAGATTTTAATAATATCACTGGCAAGATTCTAATTTCTATTAATTACTTTTTTTCCACTTAATGAATTAAATAATCCCTTCCCAACTTAACCCTGTAAATGCTTAGTTAACTTAATTGAATCTTTTAAATCGATATTAGTTAACAGTTATCAAGCTACCTTAACATTTTCAACACGCAGTTGAATCATCAAACAAGTACAAAGCCAAAAAGGGTATAAAAAGAGGCCCCGCCTTTTAAATTATGAAGGCAGACAAAAGAACGGAATGAAAAATTATCGATTCATGCAAATCTCTAATGTAATAAAATAACAACTAATACAAATTATAAAGGCATGAACTGGATATCATTTCATTTCTCTCTACCAAAAACAAACCAAGTAGACCCACAAATTACATTCTTAAGATCTTTTTTCCTCTTTTTCGAATTTCCTTCTAACAGTAAAAATCCTTAAATAGAAACTAAGGGTGAAAAATCGGAGAGGAAGGAAAAGAAAGAAAGTGAAATAATTTTTTTTTTTTTAAAGAGAGAGAGAGAGAGAGAAATGTGACTTATAGATGTACTCTTCACGAGAAAAGGAAAAAACAAGTTGGAGCGAGGCCGGCGGATCGCATCCCTTAAAGCGAGCGGGCAATTAAGTTTTTTAAGTCAACGTCACGAGATTGCACGAGCTAAGCAAAGCGAAGAAGTTGCATGCGTTGACTTCAAGACCCATACCCACCATGCACTTTTATCGGATCCAAGTCCAACCCAACCCCACAATATTCCTTTTGGCAAGTCTATATGTATATGTATATCTAATATATATATATATATATATCTTTTTTGGAGTTAGTCTAATTAGATTAGGCAATTTGAACAAATTGCCAACTAGTTAGCAAAATTATTTAAGGGTCAGTTTATTTCTTCAAAAAAATAAAAATTTGGGAACACGTTTTTTGGCATTTAGTTTGTTTAGGAAAATGAGACAATAGAAAATTTATACTTAAATTCAAGATTATAATTTCCTCTTAAAAATTGTAAATCATTTTCCAAAATATGATTAGGTATCGGTACTTGAACTTGAAACCTACACCTAAATATAGAAACTTCAATGCTAGTTCTTGTGTCCCTTGCATTCAAAATTAGGTCTCTAGCTCCTAAGCCTAGGTCCATCAAGGCCAAGGGCTAGGCGTAGGACCTCACTACCCATGCTAGGATCCTTAATCTGCGCTTAGGTCCATCAAGACTGAGCTCGAGTCCCAATGCCCACATAGGTATCCTTTGAGGTTGAGCTTGAAACCCTAGTGTCCGTGTATGATGTCCCGGCACCCAAGCTTGGGTCCACAAAGGTAGAGCTCAGATCCCTAGCACTTGGACCTAGATCCACAAAGGTAATGCCCAAGGCCATCGAGGCTAAACTTGGGACCATAATGCCCGAGCTTTAGTTCGTCAAGGCCGTGCCTAGGATCCAAGTGCTTGTGCCCGGATCCCTAGTGCTCCAGTCGAGGGCCATTGAGGCCAGACTTGAAACTCTAGTGCCATTGCTCGATTCCCCTTGGCAACTCATGTAAGTTACTGGCACCCGAATAGTATTGTTGAAAATCAAATCAAATTTTCCATATCAAACAATGAAAAAAAGGTTTCCAGCTCATTTTTCAGATTTGGCTAAACACAAAACAAATATCATTATTGTTTTGGATAATAATTTATAGAAAAACATTTTTTTTAAATGTCACATTATCATGAAATAAACAGAACCTAACTCTCAAGAGAACCTTGCTTTAACAGTCATCATCAAATTTATTGATTGCAATAAATTACACTTATTCGACTTTATCAAGTTTTTTTTTTAATGTAAGTAAGATATTTTAATTTGCTTCGAGTTTGATACGCATTTAACCCTTTGTTCGACTTTATGTGAAATTACATGTATATAGGTATAACACTCTTCGAAGGATTTAGAACTGAATTGGTATTAATACAATAAGTTTATAATTTTTTTGGTACTTTCCCCTTATTTACACGGCGGTCAAAAGGAGTGAGATTTACATGGCAATTGAAAATAAAAGGGAAAATATCTACGACTGCGTTTGGTTGACCGGATAAAAACTAGGATAGCATATGTTTTATCATATCCCGTGTTTGATAGCTGTCTAAGATAGGATAAGGCTAGATATATACGGGATATAAACCGGATAAAAAAATCCAAGGAGGGAGGTGGGATAAGGTCGGATAGGATTTCTTTTATCCAAAACAACAAACCCTACACTTTTTTTCTTTCTCCATCATTCACCCACAGACGTCTCTCTGTTTCCAAAGTATCGACGTTGAAGCCTTCTCCTCAATAGCTCTTTGATTCTCATCAAAATTTTACAAAACGACGAATTTCAAAGGTAAATAATCTCTCTCTCTCTCTCTCTCATATGTTAACGAATTTTATGTAGGTCAGAATTGTAGTTCTATTTGTTTTTTTTTTTTTTTGCTGGTTAATTGGAGATCGTCTTCTTGGTAGTTTTGAATTTGTAGATTTATAAAGGCCTTTCTGTTTTTGTGCAAAATATTTGATATCTTCAACGCGAATTGTTCATTCTTGGTTCGGTTCTTCAATACCTAGATTTCCAAGGCTACTGCATCTCCTACAACAATTGTTTCACCACAGACAACATCTTGTCTATACAAAAGACAGCAGGGGACACACTGGAGTATCAGGAGTTTTGCGACCATGACTTGAAGCCTTCCTTGAAGGATGTTGTGTGGGTTTGGCATGGAAATATGCAACAACAGTCTCAATCCTTAGGTTTTGAATTTTCTTTGCTTTTTCTTGTTCCCTCTTTTCTGGGTTTTTGCTTGGGCGAAAGGATTTCTTGAGAACGTGCTGCTACTCTGTTGAGCAAATTAGTTGCTGCAACAGGAAAAATTGACAAGTTGTATCTATCTCTTGCTACCTCATTTCAGTATATATATATATTTTATCACAAATGGACATTATTATGATACTTAAGATTATATGCTTTCCCTTCCTGTCTACTTTTTAAGTAATTGTCTTTGTAAGTGTTTTTTACTTATGAAAATGTTAAAAGAGTGCCCTCAAGGCACTTGTTAAAAATTACTAATTGTGCTTTGGAAATACTGACATTGTTTTATAGAGAAAAGATATATTTAAGTATTATGACTTTTGAGCATTATTCACCTGAGTGTCATTAGTTTTCACCTATCACTTGAGTTGCAAAACATACATTTTCTTAGGTCGTATGAGTGATATAACTTTCATACGATTTTCATTCGATGAGGTTATTCTAAAACGTTTGATGTTGAAGGGGTATCCAAAAGATTATTTCAAAGGAACATAAAAGATTATTACGATATGTAATCATGAAATTCAATGAGAATCTGTTAATTTGAAAAAGATATATTGTTTTGGATCATTTTATGAATATTAAACCTGCAAATATGAGGATATCCGACTTTAAATCCATAGTTCACCAAACAGTAGGTTGGATAAGATATGAGGATATCCGACTTTAAATCCGTAATTCACCAAATGGTTGATGGGATACGAAGAAATCCATGGATTTCTTATCCTATCTTATCCAATCTTATCAAGTTTAGAAATGCGGACGACCAAACACAATCTATGTGTATAAAAGCAAATGTCATTGTTACTACGGTAGTATGAGAGCATTTTAACCGACCCCAATGTGGTTATAATGAATATCCAGAAAAAACGAACATGTACTTACACACATATGTATAAATATATTAGAAAACGATGAAAATATCGCATATGTATAAATATATTAGAAACTACCTAATTACGTACCCTAACATGAGCCAATTATATTTATAAAAAAAACTTATAAACAATATAAAAATGTGGGTTTAAATTTAGTCAGCTTAGTGTAACCTCTCTGTTTAAACCAACTCCGTAAAATGGCTTTACTAATAACAGTTTTTTGACTACTGAGACAATAACGATTTATTGTGACTTGTGAGTCACAAATTCTAAAAAGAGTGAATCTCATAACAATTTCTAATTATTTATTATTTAATTTTTTTGTGGTTTAGAATAAACTGTTATTCTATCGGTATATTATAGATTGTTACAGATTGTTACGTAATCATTTCTCCTAGTAAAATGACCTGTACACATCTGCTATTTTGCAAATACAACCATTGATCACCATTGATTCCGCTGCTCTTTTACATTCGTGCCTTCAGCGTGCTGGATGTAAGCTTCAAAGTCGCCTTCTCCTCAGTGGCGGTAACGGACAGAACTAATCGCACAGTACCCCGACAATGCCCGTGACCATCCTCAACCGGTTCCACCTGCTGGAGGTCGACATCATCTCGGCTCAGGACCTCGCGCCGGTGAGCCGCTACATGCGCACGTACGCCGTTGTGTGGGTGCACCCTGATGGGAAGCTCCCCACCCGTGTGGATGCCCGCGGGCGGTGCGACCCCACCTGGAACGACAGGTTCGTCTTCCGCGTCAACGAGGAGTTCCTCCGGCGCGACACCTCCGCAGTCGTGATAGAGATCTACGCCGTCCGCCGGTTGTTCAAGGACGTGCGCGTCGGGACGGTACGGGTCCTGGTCAGTAACTTCTTCCCGCGGCCGTCCCGCTCCTTCCGCCGCGAGCAGCACGCCGGCAGGCACGTCATGGCATTGCAAGTGCGCCGCCCCTCGGGGCGACCGCAGGGGATATTGAACGTCGGCGTCGCGTTGCTCGATAGCTCCACACGAAGCAAGCCGATGTAAGCCCGCTACTACTCCAGATAACAAGTAAAATTGTGTAAATTTTCTTCTATATTCTCTTATTTTTGATGAGTTTAGAATAAATAAGATCTCATTGTGTTCTTGGTTCAAAGAATACAATACTAGAATGTTGAAATGAAGTTAATAAAATGACAATCCATCATTTATGAATTTGCATTCAGGAAAAAAAATTAACAAAAAATAGTAATTCATGCTTGGCTTAATTGGTGTTGGAAGGGTAAACTAAAAATGATGTCTCTGAGGGCTCATTCGATGAAACTCGAAAAATAAGAGCCGAAAATTTAAATATTTAATTTTTAGGTACCGACAACAATTGTAGGTTTTGAAAATAATTTTTTTTTTTTTTGGTTTGTGAAATAAAAAGGTTGTTTGCCCAGCATTCAAAATTGATAACTCAATTTAATTGTTTTCCTACCATACAAGGGCTTCTATCATTTATCTGTAAATTTTAATAATATAACTAGCAAGATCCTAATTTCTATTAATTACTTTTTCTACTTAATGAATTATATAATCCCTTCCTTATTTACCAATTTAAGTTATTCTTTTTAACTTAATTGAGTCTTTTAAGTCGACATTAGTTACAGTTATCAAACAATCTCAACAATTTCAGCACACAACTCGCTCATTAAACAAGTACAAAGCCAAAAAAGGGTGTCAAAAAATGGCCCAACCCTTTAAATATTGAGAACGGAATGGAAAATTATTGAGCCATGCAAGTCTCCAATGTGATAAAATAACCATTTACATGAACTGCGGGGGCATGATCTTGATATAATTCAATTTTTCTCCACCCAAAAAACAAACCAAGTAGACCCACAAAGTACAGTCTTTAGATCTTTTTTCTTCTTTTTTGGATTTCCTTCCAACAATAATAAAAGAAATCATTAAATAGGAAAAAAGGGTAAAATTAATTAACAGGAAAGAAAAGTGAGGAAGTGAGAGAGAGAAAAAGGAGAGAATTGTGATTTATACGTGGACCGGACTCTTCACGAGAAAAGCAAAAAAAAAAAAATTGGAGCGAGGCAGATGTTTGCATCCATAGCCCATACGATGATTTCTTCAGTTTATAAACTTGATTTTCATGCCCTTTCTTCGCATAACCTTGTGTCAACGTCACGAGACTGCACGAGCGAAGCAAAGCGATGAGGCATGCGTTGACTTCAAGATCTACCCGCCATGCACTTTTATCGGATCCAAGTCCAACCCAACCCGACAATGTTCCTTTTCCGGCAATTCGAACGAGCTTCTTTTCTTAAATTAGGCAATTCGAGCAAACTTTTTTTGGTCAGTAATTTGAACAAATTGATCGAATTGCCAACTGATTAGAAAAATTTTGGAGGATCCATTTGTTTTATAGAAAATATTTTTCAAGAAACATTTTCTAGCACTTGATTTGCTTAGGAAAATGAGTTAAGCGGAAAATGTTTTCCTAATCGATGAAAAACTTATACTTAAATTCAAAAAAAAGATTTCAACTTTTAAAAAACATAAATCATTTTCTAAGATAAAATTGGTTATCGGTGCTCGGAATTAAAATTCTATGATTGGGCGTAGAAATCAATGTTAGTTCTCAAATCCTTGGTGTTTAGGACTAGGTCTTTAGTGCCCAAGCGTGGGACCTCAATATTCGTGCTTGAATCCCAATGCCTATGCATTGGTCTATCGAGGTTGAGCTTAGATCCTTGGTGCCTGTGCATGATTCCACAAATGATGAGCGTGGGATCCCAATACCTTAACGTGGATCCCCAACACCCGGGCCCGTATCCACAAAGGCCATGTCAAGGTCCATCGAGGCCAAGTTTGAGACCCCAGTGCTAGTGCTCTAGTTAATTAAGGCTCTGCTTGGGACTTAAGTGCTTGTTCTTTGATCTCCAATGCCTAGGTCTTGGTCCATCGAGGCAGGACTCGAGACTCTAGTGCTTGTACTTGATCCCCCAGTTGTCCATGTGCAAGTTATCAACGCTTGAGCAGTGTATATTTAGTTTAGAAAATAAAATCAAATTTTTCATACCAAATGATGAAAATATTATCTAGATCATTTTTAAGTTTCAGTCAAATATTAGAAAATATTGTCATTTTCCTAAATAATGACTTTTTGAACAACATTTTAGTAAAATGTCATATTTCTTGTGAAATAAACATAACCTAAGTTTGGAGAGAACCTTGGTTTAACAATTATCATCAAATTTATTGATTGAATATATAGATTTTTCTATTTTTTTGTAAGTAAGATATTTTACATTTACTCTGCCGAGTTCGATACGCATCTAACCCTTTGTTCAACTATAGGAGAAATTATACATACATACATACATACATACATACATACATACATACATACATACATACATACATACATACATACATACATACATACATATATACATACATACATACATATATATATATAACTATAATATATATATATATGTAACTACCAAATACTGTAGCAATTTGAGTTTTTTTTAAGGAGTATATGCACTACAACTCCTAAAACTTATCATGAAAGTGCAATTGAGTCTTGAAACTTGCAAAAGTATAATCAAGTTCTAAAATTTGTCAAATTAATCCAATTGAGTCATTCCAGCGAGCATCGTCATTGCCACCACCCCTCATCGGAGGGGCTGGCAACCTATGCAAGGGTGGCTAGCCTTCACCTGGGACCAATGAGACCTTGCCCAAGGCTAGCGAGGTCTCACTAAGGCCTAGGCTAGTGCCAGCGATGCTTTGCCTAGGGCTGGCAAGGTTCGCCGACCCTAGGCGACGGTATGTGTCACATAGATTTAGATGGGCACCCACGATCTGGCCTTGCCAATTGTCTCATGGGCCTGGTGAGACATTAACTAGGGTGGGCGGTGGCCAGCCACCCTCACCCAGGATGGGCAACCTCCATCGGCCCCTCTAGCGATAGGCAACGACAGCCACGATAGCCCCTCGGCATGGCCCCCCTTGCCCTTCTTCTTCCTTTTCTTTTTTTCTTTTTAGTTTAGCTTTTTTATTCTTTTAATCTAATTTAAATAAAATTTGGCTGAAAAATCATTTAAAAAATGCCATGTGGAAGATAAAAATTAATTTAAAAAGGCTACGTCAGTATTTTTCATTAGTTAAATTGATGATGTTACTTTAAGACTTGATTGCACTTATTTGACAAGTTTTAAGATTTGATTGTATTTTTTTGTAAATTTAAGGACTCAATTGCATTTTTGCAATAAGTTTTAGGACTTGTAGTGCACATATCCTTTTTTTTTTTTTTTTATGATGGTCAAAAGGAGTAAAATTTATCCCAATAGGAAAAAGGGAGAATATCCACGTGTGTAAAAACAAATGTCAATGTTACTACAATTGTATGAGAGCATTTTAACCGACACAAATATGATTATAATGAATCTCCTATATATATATATAAAAAATGAACATATATGTACACACGAAACACACACATAAATATATTGAAAATGATGAAGATAAAGAAATGCGTCGATAGAAATTTTTGGAAACAATTTTGTCTGTTTCGCACCAATCAAGTAGAGCCAGAATATTTAATGGCCAACAGCTTCCATAGAGAAACTACCTAATTACGAACTCTAACATGAGCCAAAGATTATCCCTAACAAAGTTAGAAACAACATAAAAAAAATGTGGATCTTAAATTTAGTCAACTCAGCGTAGCCTCTCTGTCGGAGAGCTCGTTACCTGACCTGTAGACAACCAGCTATTGATCAAATATAACCATCGATCCCCACCACCGATTCCGCTGCCCGTTTTATATTCGCGCGACACCCGTGTTCGATCCCCCTCCAAAAGTGCTGCATGTCAGCTTCGACGCCACCTTCTCTCCGGCGGTGACGTGACGGGCGACGCGACAGAGCCGACCGCGCGACACAGGGGCGGGCGGCGGTGGCGGTGACGACGACGACGATGTCCTCGATCATCCTCAACCCGTTCCAGCTCCTGGAGGTCAACATCATCTCGGCCCAGGACCTCCGGTCGGTGAGCCGCTCCATGCGCTCGTACGCCGTCGTGTGGGTGCACCCGGACCGGAAGCTCTCCACCCGCGTGGACACCCGTGGCCGGCGCAACCCCACGTGGAACGACAAGTTCGTGTTCCGCGTCGACGAGGAGTTCCTCCGGTGCGACACCTCCGCGGTCATGATAGAGATCTACGCCGTCCACTGGTTCAGGGACGTGCTCGTCGGGACGATACGGCTCCTGGTCAGCAACCTCCTCCCGCCGCCGTCGCGGCCCTTCCGCCACCAGCGGCACATCGGCATGCGGTTCGTGGCGTTGCAGGTGCGCCGCCCCTCGGGGCGGCCGCAAGGGATATTGAACGTCGGCGTTGCGTTGCTCGACAGCTCCATGCGAAGCATGCCGCTGTACACCCAGCTCAGCGCCTCGGCGGTCGGCTTTCAAGACCTATTGCAGAGGCAAGAATACGTGAGCGAGCACAACACTCAGATTCAAAACCCTCCTCCGCAACATCAGAAACAGAAACAGCAACAGCAGATGCAAATGTCCACGTTCGTCGAGAAGCCGGAACTCCGGCGTACCAAGAGCGACACGAGTTCCATGCAAGGTCCGAGGCAAGCGAGGACGTTGAATCGAAAGGTGTCCTTCCGCGAAAAGCCGAATTCTATAATCAACGCGTCGGAGAACGACTCTTCGACCCCAGGGAAGAAGAAAGGATCGATTTCATTGCCCAGTTCCATGGTTAACGGTTCAGCCCTAGGGCATTCGATCTTCAAGGGTAAAAGTTCAAAGGCAAGCTCGGTGGCGAACGGGTCGGCGGTCGGCGTCAAAGGGACGAAACCTGAAAGAAAAGATGCCAAGTCCTCGGTTTCCGGGGGCAGCCAAAAGGCTGGCGGGAAGTCGATCGCCAAGAAACACGGGTTAGAATTTGGAGATCCGAGGAAGCCGGGCGAGCTGTACATCACCGAGTCCGAGCTGGGCCCATCTCCATCGGAATTGGCGGCTGTGGCGGCAAAGGAGAGGATGTACAAGGTGGTGGACGACACCGAGAACTCAGGAGTCGGAGGGTGGAGCTTGAACGAGAGCGTGGAAGGCTTGCAGTCGAAGCTCGAGCGGTGGCGGATGGAGCTCCCGACCATATACGACCGCAGCGACTTCGCAAGCTATGGGCCAAGCACGAAAGGCAGCGGGGGCGGGGGCGGGGGCGGGGGCGGCGGCAGTAGGCACGCTAGGCGGCACACGGAGGGCGAAAGCGGGAAGGGGTTGTTCTCGTGCTTTAGCAACATCTGTGGTTGCCAATGCTCCATCGTCTGCGGGGGCGACGCGAGCTCGAGCAAGAAAAGGACCGGACGACGCCGCCGGCGAAGCGCGTCTCCGGCTAGTTCCACGGTTGTTTGAAAGGGTTGTCGTATGTGTAATTGACGTTGTAATGGATATGCATACATATCCCAGTCATGGCGATTCGGGCTGTGTAAATGTTCATCACATGATGATGTTTTCTTTTTTCATGACTTTTTTGCGGGCACGTTTTGCTTTGATTGTAGGCAAATCTGGACAATTAGAAAGTCAATGGAAAAGAAATTTGCTACTTTTCCCGGACCGTCTTTACTCATCCAATTCCCTTCAACTTCTGCTGTTATCTCAATCCTAAGAAATAGGCGTACTGGATAGATCAAAACAAGGTGAGACATCTCGCGAAATTCTTAAATTCAACTCCTCTTCTTTAAAAAAAAATTCATCGTAAAATCTGACATGAATATATATTATTCCCAATGCTTATTCAAAGTCACGGATTAATCATTAGCCTGAGGATAACATCAATGCCGTCATTGTTGTCACCAAGAGACGGCGACCACTGTAGGTTGCCCTCTTTGCGGTCTATACCCTTCATCTTATTTTCGACGGTCACTAAACATGGGGTTATCCTAGGTAGCAGGACGTACAATCAAATTTAACCTAGATGTATAATCGAGTCGAGCTGATGTGATTCGAACTTGCGTCACCTCCTTTATTCAAATTTGAGCTCAATCGTTCAAAGTTGATCTTCACTTCCTGCGATTCATCTTATGGTGCGACGCGCAAGAGACGTTGCTACTTCCATCTCACTTTTGGATGTGGAGTTTGAAATCATCATTCCGTACTCGATTCGGACTTGCTGGGTGCAGCAGTGCAGCACTCTTTTGTACTCTCAAGCAGGGAGTTCATTTGACGTAGCCGGCGCAAGAAGGGACGATGCGTATCTTTCCACGATCATATAAGAAAAACATCCCATCACCTTTGTAATTATAGATTACTTGACGTGATACGGCACACTTTTTAGGCTAGATTTGTTACAATGAAATGGAATGAAATAAGGAAATAGGAATGGAAATGGAATAGAGTAACTCTTCTTGTATCAAATTGTGGAAATGGATGAAATGAGGATCTTGTTTTGGTTGTATGAATTGTATTGGCAATGGAATTGAATGAGCAATTTTTTTTAAATAAATATAATTGACGTGTACTTGCATTGATACTGTAACAATTGAGGATTAATAATTACTTAATATTTAATTGAAATTTCTTAAAATATAATTTAGAATCGTCAACGGTTTCATGTTTGTAATTATATGTTGCTAACAATAACTTACAATTAGTCGAAAAATAAATTCCAAAAATATCAGTTAATTTATTAATTTATTCAATTATAGTTTATTATAAAATATCGAAATAGGTACATGACTAAGGTACGTGACTATGTTTTATATTTTGATTATACTAATTAATAATTGATACTAATTAATATTTTTTTTAGTTACCCAATTTCATTTTATTTTTAATTTTTGGATTAAAGAAAAAAAGAATGAAACCGGCATGGAAGAATCACCACCCCTTTAAACGAAGGAATCGGCATTCCAAGAGGAATGCTCATATCGGAAGGAATGGGCATCTCATTTCATTCCAATAACATCAATAAAACGCAAGTTTCTTAAATAAATCAGAAGCAAAAAAAAATTAAAACTTAAAAATTACAAACCGCGTGCATTATTTTTCTATATTTTAGAAACTGATTCTTCACATTGGGCACTACTCCTCGTTTCCAAAAGAAAAAAAGGGTCGATTTACCGAGATTGATTTGCAGAGAAAGTGTGTGTTAAGCGGTTGCCAGGGAGTCCCGACGTTACCTCTGTTAAAGAATCGTTCCTGGCCTCGGTCGATTAGCAGATCGGAGAAAAAACGAGTTCCCCGAGACGCCGACGGGAGATGTGAAAGCCAGAGAAGGGCGAGCGGACAAGTGCACGCCCTTCAAGCTTCTTCGCCTAGAAGAACAGAGAAGAGCGAGGGCACAACCGGCATGGCTTGGAGGCGGCGAATGGCGGTGTCGAGCGAGACTGGCTCGGAAGGGGGGAGATTGGGGTTTGTGTGGTCACGCCAAGTGATGGGATCTCGAAAATGTGAGTAGAATCTTACGATGTCAAGTATGGTGCTTTAAACAGTTGATCGGCTTTTATTGAAATATCTTTAAACAGATTCAAAGTACTTAAATTTCATTGTCCCTAAATTTAATATCTAAGGAAACGATTAGAAACTAATGAAATTTAAATTTTTCAGTCAAATGTTAAATTCTTTGATTTGACAAAAAAATTCACCTTTTGCCACTCTAATGAAACTTCAAATCTAGCAGTCGAATTATACGCGCTTATACGCAATTTAAGTACTAAAGACACTAACTTAATTTTTTGGATCAAGAAACGAGACTCACTATGAATGGAAAGCTTGAATCTCAAATTTCCTAACCTTGATAGCGACTTGTCAAATTTCCATTGAGATTACAGGAGAACTTGATGTATGAGGAACAGCCTATTTGCATTATCGACAAGAAGAATCAGGTGCTGTAATAGTGAACTATTTCTCATGTGAAGATACAATGGAAGAACCACACTGAAAGATAAGCCACTTGGGAACTTAAGTAAGAAGTAAGACGCAAATATCCTCATTTGTTTGAAAGCTAAGGTAAGTTCAAATTTCGAAGACGAAATTTCTTTTAAGGTGGGTATAATGTAATAGTTGGACTCTTTTTTTCCCTTGGTGGTGGGTCAACTTTGTTTTTAAGAAGGAAACAAAAGAAGGTTTGAAAAGTCAAAAAGATAAAAAAAAAAAGAAGAAAGAAAATAGAAAAGAGAAAAAGGGATGAACAATGGTCACTCACTTTTAAGAGCATGAACCACTTCGGGAGAGAGAGAAAAGAAGAAAGGGAAAGAAAGGAAGGGGGATTTGATGTGCGCATGCCTCACCAAACCGACTCGACTCCGTAACATAACGCAGGATAAGAGATTAAGCCCCTTCTTCGTCTAATCGAAGTATTTTTCAATTTTAGGGCTCAAATTCAGAATTTTAGGAAAATTGAGCGACGAAGTCTGATTTTTGAGTTGTTAAACCACATATTTTTTTAAAATGATAGTTTAGGATATTGTGGAGCCGTGAGATTTTATGGATCATGATTTGAGCTTATGATTTGCCTGAAACAAAATTTCGAAATTCCCTACGCACAGTGAACAATGTGCATCCAGCAGCTTCGGGTCCATATTTTGTCAATTTTTTTGGCTTGATTTGGGACGGCCAAGTTGGGATTCTTATAATATGTGTAAAGGGTTTTCTATTAACTACAAATATGTTCAGAACAGGGTTCAGAGGAGAAAGTTATGGCATAATCAAATTGTGCATCGAAACTCCAAGTTGCGGATGGCTTAAATAATCGCTATAGATATGCGATTTGTTAGCGTGTAGGAGTTGTTTTGTTAGCATTAAGGCGTAGTTGAGTCGATTTGTAGTCAAGATAGAGTTTTATTCGATTTTAACATTATTCATTGGTTATTTAATAGGGCCGCGAGTTCAATGATATGAGTATCATTCGTTGTTTAGTCGTAGGCGACAAGGTGAGTGGTACTATATCTTCTTTGGATTTGTAAAACCATGCCTTGAAATATATATGTATATATATTAAATTGTGAAGAGCATTTTTACTATATAAAAGCCAAATTGAGCACTTGCTACTCTTTAGTTGATTATGAATATTTCAAAAGCATGTTTTACAAAGTGTGTTGAGTAATATATATGAAAATTTCTTTGTGACCATATTATGGAAAGATTTATGATGCTTGGAGAAATGGATAGGAAATGGCAGATGGTCTTGTTGCAAAAATTTATTTGTTTGATTTGTGATATTGATTTTTGGATTGGATTTCCGATATTGGAGGATGGTTGTTTATACTCAATAGGATTGTAAACCCAATAAGGGTTTATGAGGTATGCATACTAGATTTAGGATATTCTTCTGGGTCGAGCTACTAGTTTTATAGGTGGAGACCTTACTAAAAGGAATATTAGTCGCCTTATCACAAGATATTGTGTCGTGACCATGGAATCTTAGTCAATGGATGGACCATTGATATGTGATATTTGATGAAGATTATTTAATGGACCTGACCATTGATACTTGAATTGTGATTGTGATTTAAATGAGTTTTTCATATTAGTATAAATCTTTGATAATAAGAAATAACTCTTATATGATTCAATATGTATTTTATATATTGAGTTTGAGTTATGAAGTTTGGCATTACTTAGTTGTTGATCGATTTGCTTAGAAGATATGTATTATTCACTGAGCTATTATTGTTCATTTTACTCGTCCTTTAATCTTTTTAGGTTCCTCGGTTAACATCGAATAGAACGAAAGCACCGTCGGTGGGAAACTTTTAGAAGTGCTATTTTTCTTCTTTTTTTTGTATGACTTAAGGAAGTGATGTACTCAGTTATTGCTAGTTGTTGGGTTGATTGAATTCTAGTTGTAAATGTTCTTTTTTGTGGATTTATAGAAACTGTGATATTGTGATCAACTTATTGGTTAATCTAATATGTATATATGTCTTGAGATATGTGTGGTTAATCTAATATGTATATATGTCTTGAGATATGTGTGTGTGTGTGTGTGTGTGTTCTAATATGTATATATGTCTTGAGATATGTGTGTGTGTGTGTGTGTTAATCTAATATGTATATATGTCTTGAGATATATGTGTGTGTGTGTGTTCTAATATGTATATATGTCTTGAGATATGTGTGTGTGTGTTTGAGGCTGCATCCTTTGTGTCAAAAGACGATCATGCCATCCCCATTATTTTTTTTCCATCGCTTTCCTTCTTTGTTAAGCATGCGTAGGCTAGTGCTCTGTGTGTGTGTGTAGATCTCCTTCCTTAATTAAACCATTGAACCATTCTCTTGCTCATTTTACGTTGTTATCTGAGAGATAAACCATAGATTGTGCTTCGTGCAAGGGAAAAATGGAGGATTTGCAGCGTATTGCAAAGGTCTACTTCACGCGGCTGCCAAGAACGTCAAACAGTTGGCACAGGACTTTGTCACCGAGATGGACCACGACCGCGACGGCGTCGTGTGCCTCTCGAAGTTCCTTTCCTTCACAAAGGTCAAGGGCTATGTGAGGATGAGCAACCCTTACTTATTTAAGCAGCTGAACGTGAGTGGCACGGGAAAGCTCAGCTTCAACCCTTACTAGTTTTGTAAAACGAGTATACTTCGATGACTTTTACTATGCATTGTTACGTTGTCCCTAATGACTGTTTGCGTGCGCTTTGTGTTTTCCAGAATATTTTCCATGCTGCCATCCACACCGCAGCCGGGTTGGTGACCAAATTATGCACCATAATGTGAGAAGAGGCTTGAGAATGAGGAAGAAGGAGAGTCTCTTTTGATCTGAATGTGATGTATCTTTGATTTTGTTGCTTGAACTTTGGTTCGGCTGGCTTGTTAGAGAAGAGGGAAATGATGTATGTGAAGCTTAATGAAGTTTCTTTTCTGCAATAAATTCTCTTGCCGCCAAATTTGCATCTTTTTCTTTTTTTCCCTCTTAATTTTTGGGTGAGAGATAGAAGATTCTTTGTACATTAGAAACTTGATCTTCCTTCACATCCATTCTTTTTTTTTTTTTTTTTAACTAGACTTCAATTACATAAATCAAGTATGGACACATAAGGGTTTTTATTTTCAAGAAAAATTCGATTAATAAAGGCTTCATTTGTTTTTCGAAAAATTAATAATTTGAAGAAAATTTCCTAAATATGTCTGCGTGAACTCGCAAGCCACTCATGTCCACGATCGATGTAGTCACTACGGTCAAGCGATCTTTACTGTGGAGGCCTTCGTGAAAAACGATGACCACCAATGGCAGTGGTTGTCCTATGTATACAATCAAAAGCTAGGGTGTTGCCTTGAAAAAACAACTAGGGTTTTCTTTTTGTTAGAATTATATTTTTAATTTTCATTATTTATGAAACCTCAGTCAAGATTATTTACCATTACCTACCAAAAAAGGCAAAGGATGTAGTCAATCACCTCACATTCTTTTTACCTTTTTTGTTCTATTTCAATTCCAATCCTTTTTCCAAAAACGACCTAGGAGAATTTTGGTGAAGTTAAGATAAATTAGTGATATGATTGAATTTGGACATATTAGTTGTTGATTTGTCCACAATATAGAATGGAAATTTTTTTTGTATAATCCAACCTCACTCTTTCTAGAAAAAAGATACAATAAATATTATAACTTTGGGTTAATACTCTAAAAAACCCCAAAATTGTACATATGTGACAAATTTATCGCAAACTAATTTTTTGATCACCAAAAACTCTAAACCGATACACCTTTGATAAATTTACTCCAAACTAGTAGACTTGTGACAAATTTATCTTATATTAGTTTTTGTTAAATTTTACAATCAAATTATTAAGTTGAATGACACGTGACAGTTGACCGGTGTGCTAGTTTGGGATTTTACTCTCTGTTTGTCATAGTTAAATAATTTTTGTGATTTTTTATGGTATTAATCCAATTTAACAAATGGTATATTTGTCACAATAGTACAAATTTGAGGTTTTTGGTGGTCGTATAAATTAATTGGGATAAATTTGTCATATGTATACCAATTTTAGATTTTTAATGGTTAGTTGGGGTAAATTTGTCATAGTTTACCGGTTTGGGATTTTTCATGATTAAAAAAATAATTTAAAGTAAATTTATCACATGTGTACTAGTTTGAGGTTTTTCAAGATATTAACTCTATAACTTTCGTATAATATTCATTAAGTGTCATAACTTTTCAATTAATTATTCAGGTATGATAACTTTCATACAATGTTCATTTTTTTTTTTTGTCAAAATTATATGAATCATTTATATCTCATGAAGATACATGAGATATTCAAAATAATATAAATCTAAAATATTAGTATAACATAATAAAGCACAAACTAATAAATACACTTATTTGATTAGAATGGCGATCAATTACCAAATCTCGCATTGTTATTGGTGATGAGCATGCTCCGTAATCTCCTTTTCTACAAAGTTATGGCTTATCCAATGGGCAGTGTACAATTAGGTTAAGCATCCTCAACATTATCACCATGCAAAGATACCAAATATAGGTTGAACAACCTTCTGAAACTAAATCTAAATTAAGAGAGGTTGGACAAGTACAAAAACGCATTTTAGGAACTTCCAAATCTATATTTGAGATTGACGGAAGAGCTCTTAAATTAATATTTAGATTGAGAGATGAAAGCTTTTAAAGCTTGGAGAAATTGTATAATTGCTTTCAGTATAGTAAGAATTCATCACATTCTTGCTTGATCTTGTTGGACTTCTTGATTTGGAAGATCTAAACTAGTGAGTTGATTTGGAAGCGAAAAATATGTCCAACAAGGAAAATGGGCATCAACAACCTACAAAGAATTAAAAAAAAAAAAAATGGAATGAAAACAACAAAATACTCATAAATCAAATTGGGAGAGAGAATTTCAACTCGACTTGAGAAAGATGAAGATTGAGAGTTATATACAAGGGGAACTAAGAGAGAAAGTAACACGGCATTCACTGAGTGTCACGAATTTATAAAAGTCATGATGGACAAGTGATCAATTGAAGAAATACGCCACTCAAATTAGCGCCACCGTATAAAAGTTATAACATTTATGGTGTATGACTGGATCTAGATAAATCATGCCTTTGTCCAATTTATTTTCATGTGAATTGTAAGTTTTTATTTCTATTAGACAACTCCAAAAATGTAGGTGTTGTAAACTAGGTTTCCTTCTCATCCACAATTCAAATGAAGTCTTTGAAACTACCTTACTGGGAACCTTATTTAATAAATAAGTAGAAAGCTTTGATACATACATCCACAAAAATAAGGGTAAAAATGAATTATTCATCATACTTCTTAAAGTATGATTACACATTTCCATCACACAATTTTGTTGTGATGTACCTGGTATAGTGTATTGAATACAAATGTATCTTTCGAGGAAATTAGCAAATGGACCCAAACATTATCTTAATCTATCATATTTTCCATAATATTCATAACCTCTATTCGATTTTATTATTTTCTCATTTTTATTTAATTGTCTCTCAATCTCTTTAATATATACCTCAAGTACATTTACTGATTGAGATTTATCATACAATAGATAAATATAATTATTACATGAAAAATCGTCAATAAATATAATGAAATAACTTTCTTCACCAAAAGATGGAATATTAAAATGACCACATATATTAGTGTGTATAATTTCAAGCTATGTGCTTCTTGTGGCACATTTCTTAGTGTATTTTGTTTGTTTCCTATTAATACAATCCATACACATTCCAAGATTAGTAAAATTCAAGTTCGAAAGAATTTCATTCTTCATTAATTTTTGCATTCTTTATCTGAATATATGACCTAAACATTTATGTTACAAGTAAGCATAAGTCTCATCCACTAAATCTTGTTTAGTACCAACATTATAATGTAAGGTCATTAAGGTCTTAACAAAAACATTATCAAGTTTAAACTTATAGAGACCATCACACAAAGTTCTAATTCTAATAAGATTATCAATCTTAAATAAATTAAAAGATTTACAAACAAACTTACAAGAAAATCCCGCTACATTAAGTTTTAGTAAAGAAACTAAATTACAGAAAAATATAAATACATAAAATGTTAAAACAAAACCAAATAATGCCTAGTATCTAAAACTAAACGATAAATGCCAATGCCTTTAATTAGAGTTTTGTTTTTATTCCTCATGATCACATACTTTCATTTGACTTTATGGTTTGGATCATAAGAAATCCCTATACCGTATTTAATACATGAGTGGTGACACCAAAATCAATTCACGAATTATTATGAGAAACTTTAGTAAAATTTGATTCAAAACATACTATAATATAAGACTTGCCTTTTTTTTTCGAACCAAACTTTACTTTTCAGATGATCTTTTTTCTAATGTCCAATTTTATTGCCAAAGTGACACTTAATAAGATTTGTGTTCTTTTTTGTGGATTTGAGAAGTCTTAGAAGATTCATTCTAGACGTGATATAATTTCTTTTTGTTCCTTCCACCTTTCCTTTTGGAATTTTTTTTTTCAATTTCTTGATAACTTAAGAGATGAACGGAATGAACTTTTTGATTATTTATCATTGTTTTCTCTTAAACAACCATACTAACTAATTCATTTACATTCTACTTATCTTTTATAGTGTTATAATTTATTTGAAATAGCCTATGTGTTCATAAGGCAATGATTTTATTATGAACCATACTAAAAAGCACTCGTCCACG
Source organism: Eucalyptus grandis (assembly GCF_016545825.1). NCBI lineage: Eukaryota > Viridiplantae > Streptophyta > Magnoliopsida > Myrtales > Myrtaceae > Eucalyptus > Eucalyptus grandis. The sequence continues at coordinate 5,997,621 of NC_052619.1, read as the reverse complement.
TTCATCCCCAAAATTTTTAACTTTATTGCTAAGTTTGTCATCTCAAGAACATGTTCATGCATAGTACGTGGACCATCATATTTTATGATGGTTAAAGTGTTCATTAAGGGTGCGCATGGAAACACTTTTGTTTCTTTTTTGTTCTTGGGAACGGAAATAAAAAAAAAAGTGTTTCTGTTCCTAACGCTGAGTTTTTGAACAAAAGAACGCGTTTGGTAAGTGTAAAAAAACTGTTCTTGGAATAAAAAAGAACAGAAACATGTTTGGTAATCTGTAGTCAATTTCTGTTCCTAGAATAGAAAAAGAACAGAAACACGTTTGGTAAACGACAAAAAAATTTATGTTTATTTTTTTATTATTATTTTAAACATTTTTTTAATAAAGTTTAAAATTGATATTGAATTCTCATTCTTATGAAATGCTCATTAATTTTATTTTGTTCATGGTTAGTGAAGACAAACATTTTTAGCATGATCATATGGCATATTTCGTAGAAATTTTTTTTATTAAAGTTTGTATCAAATTTTTTCAAGTACTTTTTTATTTTTTAGTTTTAAAGCATATAAACTTGATATTGATTTCTCATTCTCATTAAATGCTTATAAATTTAATTTTTGAAAAATGGGGTGTGAAATGAAAAATATTTTCAACATGCTCATATGTGCGCCCTTAAACAAAAATTTCATACATCTCAACTTGAACCCTTTCATACATAACATCACAATAATGAAGTAATATAGTTCATTGTTCAACTGCATCACAGTGAATACGTAAAAGCAATATTACAAAAGTCAACAAATCTCATGCATATTGTGATCCCTTGCCATTTTATTTGCAATTCTTATCCTAAGGCTGTTCATCCCAGATGACTGCTCAGCCGATGTATCATCTGCAACTTCCCCTCCTGTAGGTCCAAATGGATACTCTTTTTGTTTTGCACAGTGCTTTTGTTTTGCCGTGATTTATTTATTTTCCTCTTTTTGCTAAGCTTAAGAAATGAGATCCTTGTGTCTTTTGGAAAAATAGTGCTGCTAATTAATTTATTTAACGCTACAAATAGAATGGTGAGATTTATATCCCTTTTAAAGCCTATTTCAATTACCCCGCAATTCTTTTACCAAAAAAAAAGATACCCTACATTATTAAAGTATAAGAGGACAAAGTTTTCAAAGCAGAAATTATTAATTCACACTTCTCTTACAAACTTGCTATTTCATCCTCTTATGCGCCCACCCATTTTCTTTTTTTATACAATGCTAGAGTAGCTATTCAAATATTTTACAATTAAACTCATGATTCTAAATATCGATATTTTATCCCCGTGATTCTTGTTTATATTATGTAATTTGGTCACTGGTTGTTATCATCAATATCAATTATCATGTGATTATGATGTTATGATTCGGTTCAGTCACGAGTAAGATTCGTTGACTTGGTTACATGCAGATGAGGATCAATCATCAATTGAGAAAAAAAGAAGTCTAGAGAAAATTAAACCAAAACTCAAGGCTCCATCAGATGGGAAAATGATAATAACAAATTCATGCCGCAGTAAATGATATCAAACTGATTGTCATTTGAGAGTGATCACAAGGCAATCACGCATGCCTTGTCGCCTTTTCGCGTGCATCCAACACGACAACGGTAAAACATCTGGGGAATCATACTGACTTTCTAAAGCAACATGCGAGGATCATGCGCGAAATGTGAATCGCGTGCGCACGCCCCTGGGAAGCTTTTCCAGAGCTTGGACGGGAACCATCCCAGGTCAACACCAAGTTAGTTCTCCATGACGTGAAAAGTTTCTTCTTTCATCAGTTTTTCTCACATTCACCCGCGACGCTCTAGAATCAAAATAGCAGCAACTTTCATTCTCAGCGTTTCCATCGGAATCACAAACCTGATCGGGCTGTCTTGATGTTATGGTACGAGATTGTCGATTCCTGCAGAGGTGGAATGTTTTCAGCAGCTAAAGAACACCAACTGTGGCAGTCTCTTGTTCCCGTGATCGTAATGGAGGGGTTTGTGGTGAAGGTCAGGAGAGCAGCTGCGGGTGGAGAATCACGTCACAGTCCCGTAGATGTTGAAATCAAAATCCCCCATTCGTATAACACAGTTTAAATTACTCCGACTTCTACGCAAGCTCCATTGTGGTCATTTGGGATGTCCCCCCTTTCTTGATGATACAAGGACATTTCCTGAATCCTAGCACCTCCAGAGCAATCACAATCATCGCCAGGGTGGGTCGGAACCATTCAGGATAGATACCGCCGGTGTTATGTAGTTAAATGGCGGGCTTCTCATCGTTGATAGTGTCTACAGCCGATTAGGAATTAGATCTTTACCTTGTGAAATATCTTCTGAACAGAGATGCACCTGCACTCCACACTAGTTCCACTGCTTTGCTAACAAGGTCTAGTTGGCCAGGAATCCGATCCAAACGAACTTGAGTATGAGGACGCCGTGTGGGCTCTTTTCCTGCCCCAGATATAGTCATATATATATAACCCCCCATCTATGTTCTTGCATCGGCAGAGTCAGATTCTGTTCTCTCTCTCATCTCCCAGAACACCCTCACAGATTCCTTGTAGATATGCTGTTCTTCAGAGCAAGGTTACCTTGCTTGAGTTTCTGGCCTTCTGCCTCCCTGTGCATCCAGCCATCTAGATCATCATTGGGTGCTCCACAGGACCCAGTATTTGCTTTGCAGGGTGGATAAACATGCCATATGAATTTTTCTGTGCTTGAAGGTCAAGCCATCTCTATTCTATGGACTTAGCTTCTCTTTCATACGAGAGCTTCCTGTACCAAGTATGGAGCGTGCGTAATATCTCCACTTTGGTTCTCCTCCTTCTAGCATCAATAGCAGAGCCTCAAACTTTGTAGCTTCTGCAAATTCAACTCGTCCCATTACTATCCCAGGCCCGCAGAGATTTAATTGCTGCTTCGTCCTCATTGACCAAGTGTAAACTGTCAACTGCATTAGCCCATCTCCCATTTTTCCCGACTGAGATTCTAAAGCATTTACTCGTGCAAGGAGAGACATTAGACGCCTTGAGAGGTTGAGGCTCAGTTCCAACTCCAGAACCTCCCAAGAACATATGAACAGTCTAGGCTGTATTCTCCTCCTTCCCGAATGCTGTTGACGTCACTTGCATCAGCCGCTGGTTCTAAAAAGAAATTTTTAGAGCAAAAGGTCCAATATCCTAGTGGACAATCAAGAACGGCAGAAACTTCCGCCACTCAAGCTCCATTGTATCAGCCTCCCTTCACCATTTCCATAGCTAATGATCATGTTTTCCATTTCGGGATATCCCCATCAACCGATGCAACAGTTCTTGGTAAACTAGTTCCGGCTTTCGCCTTCAACGTAAAATTCAGTGCCGCATTCAAAACTATGCAACAGAGGAAAAAGAAAGAGAATATTAACAGGAAAAGCACAGAACAACCATGTGACTGATAAAAAGATCGAAAACAGGAGATGACATATTTAGCAATTATTCCCTCCGAACAAATTACATTTCAGATTGCAAGATTGAAAGATAACTTGCCATCATCCTATCCTTGATCTTTAAAGATAGCTAAAAGAAAATCATAAAGGCGATAGCATGCTGCCCTTTATGGCTAGCTTTCCCTGCTTTTCAATTGATGAAACCCAATATGAAGTCTGAAGTCGGAACTTTCTTGACTGGAGCAAAATTCACAGTACAAAGCCAGACTCCATTCGCACACGTACAGCACATAACAAGGTGCAGATTGCCAAAAAAATACGTCATGATCCCCCAAACGAATGGGGATCGTATCAGCATTCGTAGCGCGAATCAGCGAATCAGACCCGGAACAACGCCATTTGCAAAGACTTGCTCCTCCTGATTTCTTGAGCCCTAACCGACATATGTCGAGTTTCCATTCATCCCTAAAAATCTCCAATCGATCCATGCGCTTTGGGCGTAAAGTTCGACAGCGATACTTCACCCCAACGTACATAAACCCACAAAAACTTTCAAAATGAAAATAAGAAAATCTGAAGGTACTGGCACATCATCGAATCGATCAAAGAAAACATCGGAACAGGGGAAAGAAGAATGAACAGAGTAGGAGAACGAATGTGCACGCCTGAGAGTGGACGAAAGGAAGCAATTGCTCGAGCGAGCTGCTGTTGCTGGAGCTGCTACTCGAGCGAGCTGCTGCTGCTGGAGCTGCAGCTCGAGCAGCTCGCTCGCGAGATGCTGCTCGAGCAGCTGGAGCTGCTGCTCGAGCCTCGAGCATGCTCGCCCAGATCTGCCGCGCCGAAGGGGGAGCAACGCTGACCGGAGAAGGAGGAGCACCAGAAACGTACCTGGAGTCGCCGGAGTGAGGAGTCGCCGGAGAGTCAGCCGAGTGGGAGCCGCCGGAGAGATGGGAGAGACGCCGGAAAAGGGAGAGCACGAGAACGAAGCTTCAGCCGAGAGCGACGAGCACGCACGAAGGAGAAGAGCTTCAGCCGGTGTTGTTCCTTTGTTCCGGTTTTGTTTTTTCGTTTTTGTTCTTTTGTGCCTTCCAAGAAGTGTTTCTTTTGAAAAGAAACAACTTTTTTATGTTTCTTTTTTTTGTTCTTATTTTGTTTAACAAAAAAAAAAAAAACGTAAACGCAACCAAACGCGTTTCGTTTTTTTTTTTAAACAAAATCCGTACGTGTTGTTTGCGAAACGTTTCTAAGAAGAGTAGTCTTTAAATTATTTGCAACGCCCTAATATACCGGCAAATGACTTATCAGCAGTCTAAGAAAATATTAATACATTAATTTTTTGAGAATATCACCTAATCAAATTTAAATTGAACAATATATATACATCATAGTTCTCCTTTGACGATCTTATGATATACTAACATACATTAAATCATAATAATACTAATAACTTTAATTTGATAATTATAAATATATCTTATTAAAATTTATTTATTATCTTTGGATATACAAACAAATTTACAAGAAATATCAATACCAATTATTATATCCATGAATTATAAGAAATTAATTAACCTTTGGACTAATCCCTAAGTTCTTATAATAAATGAGCTTCAATATATCAATGACATCAATAGGGATATTAACATATCAATTCCAATCATAGCATCAATTAATCATAGGTAATTAATTAAAACAATTTACAATATAAAAAATTCAAAGGATCTTAAGGTTTGACCACTTTGGTGACTAATAAACTATTCTTTATTGAATTTTTAATATTGTGAAGCACAAACATTCATCAAATTACACACAAGGGTAAAAATTATAATTAAAGCATAAGGATAAAGTTGTAAAACCATAATTTCAATGGGGTAGGATTGTGAATTTAACATCTAGGGGCAAAATGATAAACAATAAGTTAGGACAATATCGTAATTATCCAGCATAAATGGGGAGAAATGTAAATAATCATCAACGGGGGCATAACAATAAATATCCAGCTAAGATATGGGCAGCATCGTAAATAAAAGGGTTAAGGGGCAAAAATGTAATAATAAGTGAAGGGCAGAAACATAAATGGCTCACTCCGGCGTGTTGCACTTGCCTAACCCAGCGCATGTGTCATGCATGCACCTTACATAGTAGCGCATGGCACATGAATTCCACACGCTTGCAATCATAGCATATGCATGGACTCCACGTACCTTCTTCCTTGTGCTCGTTCACCACCATTCTTCAATTTTTTTCAATCCGTTTTCTTTCAAACATTTTTATCATTCGAATTTCCTCCGTTAGAATCATTTCAACAACATCAAAAAATGTGAAAAATGATCATCATCGTTCAACGAATCTTCATCCATAATCCATAATATTTTAATACTAGGAAAAAATCATGAGATCTTAAACCATGAATACAATTATAAGCAAAAAACATAATTCTATTATACGGAAAATATAAAACAAATGATTTTTTATTTTTATGATTTTTTCAATGATGAATACTTACCTTTATCACCACCACCCTCAGCGGTGTAGCTGGCTCGGGCTCTCTCCCCCTCACGAATGGGAGAAGTTCAAATCCCAGAGGCGTCATTAGGGATTCTTACTTGGAGTATTGTGGGATTCTTACCTGAGAGTACTGTGTGGTGGGTCCTGCAGTCGCTCCCCTAGGATTTGTTCGCCGACTGTTGATTTACGGGGTTTCCCGGGTTACAAAAAAAAAAAAAAATACTTACCTTTATCCATAATGAAACCTTCAAAGTACTTGTTGCATAAACACCGAAAAAGATGAAGAAATTCGATTTCTCTTACTTAACCTATTTTTCCCTTAACGTATTCTATCTGATAGATGATAGAATACAAAGTTCTTTTTACATCATGGGTGAAGAGATGGCCAAATTCTTATTTATACATACTATTTATAGGTGACTTCTATCAAGCGCTTTTTTAACTTTTATAAAAGACACCTCTTCGAAAGAATGACAACTTCTCAATGAAAATTGTACCATTCCATTGGAGTCGTAACTTCTCATATATTTATTAAACCATTAATTAATAATATCACATGAGTCACACAATAATTGGCTTTGTCACCAACACTATTAGGTATTCATAATATGTTCCATGTTTCTTTGTTGCGGAAATTTGTGCCAAATCTTGAACACATGCTAGAATTTACTCCATTGAGATTACAAAAGAATTTGATGTATGAGGAGCATCATATTTGCATTATCGACGAGAAGAATCAGGTGCTATAACAGTGAACTATTTCTCATGTGAAGATACAATGGCAAAACCACACTGAGAGATAAGCCACTTGGGAACTTGAGTAGGAAGCAAGATGCAAATATCCTCATTTGTTTGAAAGCTGAGATAAGTTCAAATTTCAAGGACGAAATTTCTTTTAAGGTGGGTATAATGTAAAAGTTGGACTCTTTTTTTCCCTTGGTGGTGGGTCCACATTATTTTTAAAAAGGAAACAAAAGAAGGTTTGAAAAGTCAAAAAAATAAAAAATAAAAATAAAAGAAGAAGAAGAAAGAAAACAAAAAAGAAAAAGGGATGAACAATGGTCACTCACTTTTAAGAGCACGAACCACTTCGGGAGAGAGAAAAAAGAAGAAAGGGAAAGAAAGGAAGGGGGATTTGATGCATGCACGCCTCACCAAACCGACTCGACTTCGTAATGTAACACCCGATAAGAGATTAAGCCCCTCCTTCGTCTAATCGAATTATTTTTCGAGTTTAGGGCTCAAATTAATTTTAGGAAAATTGAGCGACGAAGTCTGATTTTTGAGTTGTTAAACCATGTATTTTTGTAGAAATGATAGTTTAGGGTGTTGTGAAGCCGTGGGATTTTATGGATCGTGATTTGAGCTTACGATTTGCCTGAAACAAAATTTCGAAGTTCCCTACGCACAGTGAACAATGTGCATCCAGTAGCTTCGGGCCCATATTTTGTCAATTTTTTGGCTTGATTTTAGGATGGCCAAGTTGAAATTCTTATAGTATGTGTAAAGGGCTTTCTATTAACTATAAATACGTTCGGAACGGGGTTCAGAGGAGAAAGTTATGGTGTAATCAAATTGTGCATCGAAACTCCAAGTTGCGGACGGCTTAAATAATCGCTTTGGGTAAGCAATTTGTTAACGGATATGAGTTGTTTTGTTAACATTAAGGTATAGTTGAGTCGATTTGTACTCAAGGTAAGAGTTTTATTTGATTTTAACATTATTCATCGGTTATTTAATAGAGCTACAAGTTCAATGATACGTAGGCGATAAGGTGAGTGGTACTATATCTTCTTTGGATTTATAAAACCATGCCTTGAAATATATATGTATATGTATTGAATTGTGAAGAGCATATTTACTGTATAAAAGCTTAATCAAGCACTTGCTACTCTTTAGTTGATTATGAATATTTCAAAAGCGTGTTATACAAAGTGTGTGGAGTAATATATATGAAAATTGCTTTGTGACCATCTTATGGAAAGATTTATGATGCTTGGAGAAATGGGTAGGAAATGGCGGATGCTCTTGTTGCAAAAATTTATTTGCTTGGTTTATGATATTGATTTTTGTGATTGGATTTCCAATATTAGAGGATGGTTGTTTATACTCAATAGGATTGTAAACCCAATAAGGGGTTATGAGGTATGCATACTAGATTTAGGATATTCTTCTAGGTTGAGCTATTGGCTTTGTAGATGGAGACCTTACCAAAAGGAATCTTAGTCGCCTTATCACAGGTATTGTGTCGTGGCCATAGTAAAGTATTGAGCAATAGATTAGTCAATGGATGGACCATTGATATGTGATATTTTATGAAGATTATTTAATGGACTTGACCATTGATACTTGAATTGTGATGGTGATTTAAATGGGTTTTTCTTATTAGTATAAATCTTTGATAATAAAAAATAACTCTTATATGATTCAATATGTATTTTATATATTGAGTTCGAGTTATGAAATTTGGCATTACTTTGTATATATGCATAGTCGTTGATCGATTTACTTAGAAGATACGTATTACTCACTGAGCTATTATTGTTCATTCTACTCATCCTTTAATCTTTTTAGATTCATTGGTTAGTAGCGAATAGAACGAAAGCACCGTCGGTGGGAAACTTTTAGAATTGCTATTTTTTTTTTATTATTATGACTTAAGGAAGTAATGTACTTAGTTATTGCTAGTTGTTGGGTTGATTGAATTCTAGTTGTAAATGTTCTTTTTTGTGGATTTATAGAAATTGTGATATTGTGATCAACTTGTTGGTTAATCTGATATATATATATATATATGTTGATATCAGGTTATTAGTTATATTTGATGCTGTGTACTTTGTGTTGAAAGATGGTCATGCCATCCATTATTTTTATGGTTTTGGAATGTGACAATAATTCTTACAGGATAGACTTCTACAGCTTGCCATCGCTTTCCTTCTTTGTTAAGCATACTTCATTCCTAAGCATGTGTAGGCTAGTGCTCTCTCTCTCTCTCTCTCTCTCTCTCTCTCTCTCTCTCTCTCTCTGTAGATCTCCTTCCTTAATTAAACCATTGAACCCAATTCTCTTGCTCATTTTACGTTGTTATTTGGGAGATAAACCATAAAATGTGCTTTGTACAAGGAAAAAATGGAGGATTTGCAGCGTACTGCGAAGGTCTACTTCGACGCGGCTGCCGAAACTGTGCTTTGTACAAGGAAAAAATGGAGGATTTGCAGCGTACTGCGAAGGTCTACTTCGACGCGGCTGCCGAGAACGTTAAACAGTTGGCACAGGACTTTGTCACCGAGATGGACCATGACCATGACGGCGTCGTGTGCCTCTCGGAGTTTCTTTCCTTCACGAAGGTCAAGGGCTATGTGAGGATGAGCAACCCTTACTTGTTTAAGCAGCTGAACGTGAGTGGCACGGGAAAGCTCAGCTTCGACGAGGCCATCACGTTCTTCTACATTGCCACGAGCGCTAGGCCTCTATGTGATGGGTGCGGGTGCCTCGCACTAGGGATGTTCTTCACGTGTGTGAAGTGCTTCAAGGACGCCGGTGAGGCCGAGACGTTCAATCTATGTAGCGATTGCTTCTCCCACGGCAACTACACGCACCCGCACAATGACTTCTTGGATAATTTCGTGATGCTCGAAGCCATGAGAAGAGAATTGAGACAAGAAAAGAACAAGGTAATGAAAACGAAGTAGTGAAATGACGCATTTGCTATAGTAAACCATTCTACAACAATAGCTCGTTGATAGTGAAATATAGAAAGCTTTGTTGCTTCTAAGGAATGCATTGTTTTGTTCGTTCACAGTTTCAGCCACCGGCAACCGATGCTAATACCTCCACGTCCTTTGCAATCGTCCCGACCAATCCCAGCCATGCAATGTTCACGGCAAGTTATGCTTTTCTTTCTCTCTTCCTTCTTGAAAATGTGGAGTTTATGACAAAACATATTTCTTAACTCTATTTACTACTTTTGTAAAACAAGTATACTTCGATGACTTTTACTATGCGTTGTTACGTTGTCCCTAATGACTGTTTGCGTGCGCTTTGTGTTTTCCAGAATATTTACCTTGCTGCCATCGACGCCGCGGCCGGGTTGGCGACCAGATTCTGCACCATAATGTGAGAAAAGGCTTGAGAATGAGGAAGAAGGAGAGTTTCTTTTGATCTGAATGTGATGTATCATTGATTTTGTTGCTTGAACTTTGGTTCATCTGGCTTGGTAGAGAAGAGGGAAATGGTGTATGTGAAGCTTAATGAAGTTCCTTTTCTACTATAAATTCATTTCTCTTCTCCCCAAATTTGCATTTTTTTTTTTCATCTTAATTTTTGGGCGAGAGATAGAAGGTTCTTTGTACATTAGAAACTTGATTTTCCTTCGCATCCATTCTTTTTTTAACTGGACTTCAATTACATAAATCAAGTATGGACACATAAGGGTTTTATTTTTAAGAAAAATTAGATTAATAAAGGTTTCATTTGTTTCTTGAAAAATTAATAATTTGAAGAAAATTTCCCAAATATGTCTGCGTGAACTCGCAAGCCACTCATGTCCTCGATCGAGGTGGTTACTATGGTCGACGATCTTTACTGTGGAGGCCTTCGTCAGAAATGACGACCACCAATGGCAGTGGTTGTCCTGTGTATACAATCAAAAGCTAGAGTGTTTGCCCTAGAAAAACAGCTAGGATTTTCTTTTTCTTAGAGTTATATGTTTAATTTTCATTATTTATCAAACTTTATTTAAGATTATTTACCATTACCTACCAAAAAAGGCAAAGGATGTAGTCAATCACCTCACATTCTTTTTACCTTTTTTGTTCTATTTCAATTTCATCCTTTTTCCAAAAATGACCTAGGAGAATTTTGGCGAAGTTAAGATAAATTAGTGATGTGATTGAATTTGGACATATTGGTTGTTGATTTGTCCACAATATAGAATGGAAATTTTTTTTGTATAATCCAACCTCACTCTTTCTAGAAAAAAGATACAATAAATATTATAACTTTAGGTTAATACTCTGAAAAACCCCAAAATGATACATATGTGACAAATTTATTGCAAACTAATTTTTTGATCACCAAAAACTCTAAATCAGTACACCTTTAGACTTATGACAAATTTATCCTATAATAGTTTTTGTTAAATTTTACGGTCAAATTATTAAGTTGAATGACACGTAATAGTTAACCGGTGTGCTAATTTAGGATTTTACTCTCCGTTTATCATAGTTATATAATTTTTATGATTTTTTATGGCATTAATCCAATTTAACGAATGTTATATTTGTCACAATTGTATAAGTTTGAGGTTTTTGACGGTCATATAAATTAATTGGGATAAATTTGTCATATCTATACCAATTTTAGGTTTTTAATGGTCAGTTGGAGTAAATTTGTCATAGTGTACCAGTTTGGGATTTTTCATGGTTAAAAAAATAGTTTAAGGTAAATTTATCACACGTGTACCTATTTAAGGTTTTTCAATATATTAATTCTATAACTTTCGTATAATATTCATTAAGTGTCATAACTTTTCAATTAATTATTGAGTATGATAACTTTCATGCAATGTTCATTTTTTTTTTGTCAAAATTATATGAATCATTCATATCTCATGAAGATACATGAGATATTCAAAATAATATAAATCTGAAATATCAGTGTAACATAATAAAGCACAAACTGATAAGTAACCTCTCATGTGACTAGAATGACAATCGATTACCAAATCTCGCACTGTTATTGGTGATGAGCATGCTCCGTAATCTCCTTTTCTACAAAGTTATGGCTTATCCAATGGGTGGTATACAATTAGGTTAAGCATTCTCAACACTATCACCATGCAAAGATACCAAATATAAGATGAACAACCTTCCAAAACTAAATCTAGATTAAGAGAGGTTGGACAAGCACAAAAACGCATTTTAGGAACTTCCAAATCTATATTTGAGATTGACAGAAGAGCTCTCAAATTAATATTTAGATTGAGAGATGAAAACTTTCAAAGCTTGGAGAAATTGTATAATTGCTTCCAGTATAGTAGGAATTCATCACATTCCTACTTGATCCTATCGAACTTCTTGATTCGGAAGATCTAAACTAGTGAGTTGATTTGGAAGCGAAAAATATGTCCAACAAGGAAAATGGGCATCAACAGCCTACAAAGAATTTAAAAAAGAAATCAGAATGAAAACAACAAAATACTCCTAAATCAAATTGGTAGAGAGAATTTCAACTCGACTCGAGAAAGATAAAGATTGAGAGTTATACAAGGGAAACTAGGAGAGAAAGCAACACGGCCTTCACCGAGTGTCACGACTTTTTAAAAATCATGATGAGCAAGTAATCAATTGAAGAAAGATGTCACTCAAATTAACGTCAACGTACGAAAGTTATGACATTTATGACGTATGACCGGATCCAGACATCATGCCTTTGTAGGAGCCCGGCCCGAAATCTCGCCGGATCTCAAAAATTTTCAGCCCGAGCCCACCCAATACCCGCCACCGATCATGTCCAAGCCCTCCCAAAAAGTCCCAAACTCTCCAAAAACCAAAGGCAAACTCCGACATCGCAAAACTCAATAGGGGAAAACGAAATCGCCTTTCCTCGCAGTACCACACTCTCCACCTTCCTCCTTCTCCATTGACTCTTAGACGATCTCTGTCCCGCAAGCCAAAGCCGATCCGAGATTACCAAAAAGTTTTGATTTTGCTCTTGCCCGGAGCGATCTTTGTCCGATTCTCGATCGCCGCCCTCGTTCTCCCGGGGAAATCAAGTGAAAGTTTTTTTTTTTTTTTTTGGGGGGGAGAAGAAGAAGATGCTGGAGAAGATCGGACTGCCGGCGAAGCCGTCGCTGCGGGGAGCAACTGGGTCGTCGATGCCTCCCATTGCCAGGGCTGCTCCTCTCAATTCACCTTCATCAACCGCAAGGTTCGGGCGTCTGATGGGTCGTTTCTTGATTGTGATCATGGTCGTGTCGGTCTTGCCGTGTTGTCCGATTTGGGCGGCTGGCGTTTCGTCCGGGTCGCGTGCGTGCGTGTGAAATTTTGGGTCTTTTGCGGTTTCGGATGATGTGGTGACGTTTGTGTGTTTTGGGTTTGGGGTTTGGGGTGTGCGCTGCAGCATCATTGCCGGAGATGCGGGGGCCTGTTCTGCAACGGATGCACGCTGCAGAGGATGGTTCTGAGGGGGCAGGGCGACGCGCCTGTTCGGATTTGCGACCCGTGTAAGAAGCTGGAGGAGGCCGCGAGGTTCGAGCTTCGGCACGGTCACAGAAGCAGAGCCGGGAAAGGTATTGTAGGTCGAGTCTTGTTTCGTGCGGTATTGGCTTTTCGAACTCGCTCTCTATTTGCCTTTAACAAGTATGTATGGTATATGGTATGGTTCTGATTGACATGCTAGGCTTTGGCTACTTTCAATGCTCGTCATGCTTGCCCTCAATCTTCTTATGTTATGGGGGGTCAGGAACTAACTTTGACACTTGTACTGTTTCTGGATGCGGAGTAAAGTCTGGTTGCACAATATCTGTTTATTCTGTTTGATTTGCTATTTCATTAATTGCCTTCTGATTTTGCTCTATAATTGGTTAATGCTTCCTGTTATCTCCTTGCTAAAGCTATTGGGACATAACGAAGTGGATTGTTGCATACCTGCTCCAGTTCGCCTCCTTCCTTTCCCACTAATTTCAGTCTCCTGTGTTCTTTTATTTTGTTATGTAGGTTTATTATGTCCCTCTAAATAAAACTACACATGAAAAGAGTCCATCAGGCACAAGCTAACTTAGAACATAGTACTCATAGAAATATGGTGTTCTGATTATTGCTGAACTGCACAGTTGACTATTTGCATAAGCTCAACCTGGTTCTCAGTGAAGCTGTATAGAGGGATTACAACCATGACACTCAAGCCTGAGACCTGTAATCCTGATAAGGATTCCTAAATCCCTGGGCAACCATTGTCCTCGCAGTCTTATATGCAACGATGCAACCGAAACACACACATTCATGCACACGCACATGCACACGTACGCACATATACATATCATGCATTGATTAATGATGGTGACAACCAATCAGCTTTCTTGTAGTCACCACAGTGGCTATGCCAATAGTTGTGGTTGTGTGATTCACTTGTAAGTTGCTGCATTACTACCTCTGCTGATAAAACTACTGCTAATCTGCTATTGCTACAAAATAGAGAGAGACCTCAAATCTTTGATAGGTGCAATGAAGATGAAGCTGAAAACAGATTATTTCGGCAAAATTGACTTGATCTGGGATGCTTAATCTAGATTCCAGTGGTCGATATGCAGGTTCTGATAGTTAGTTCTTTCGAAAATCACAGGAAGTTCAAGAGTTACATCAAAGAATGAGGACGAGGTTTTGGGCCAGATTCTTGCTAGTGATGCACAGGGATCCTCATCAGGAGCAGACTCTGATGCCAACATTGTTTCTGGTATTGAAAGGACAACAAGCAGCGCATCGAGTTTCAGTAGTCAAGAATATGTTGATATAGATAGCTTGGTAGGTAGAAGATGTCTATTATGCGTTGGCACATCTCATGCTATTGGACTATATCGTGTCTGCTAACACCTTAAGCACTTAGCTGATGACCTCTTTATTTCCAATTTTCCAGAGAGAGACAGGATCTGCTACCCCTGAGGAACTGCGTCAGCAAGCCATCGATGAGAAAAAGAAGTACAAAATTCTGAAGGGAGAAGGCAAACCTGAGGAGGCCTTGAAGGCCTTTAAGAGAGGGAAGGAACTGGAGAGGCAGGCTGATGCTTTAGAACTTGCATTAAGGAAAAGCCGTAGAAAGGTTTTGCCTGCTGAGAAAATGATCTCTGCAGAACCTGGCCGAGAAAACAAGCCCCGTGTGAGCAAGGATAAGGAAAAGGACGACCTTCTTTCTGAGCTCAAAGAATTGGGATGGTCTGAGATGGATCTTCACAATGAAGACAAGAAGCCTACAAGCATGACTGTGGAGGGTGAACTGTCGGCTATTATTGGAGAATTGCCTCAAAAGCCTAGTGATGGCAAGACTAAGCCAGGCATAGACAGGACTCAAATAAATACTCACAAGAGAAAAGCTCTTACGTTGAAGCGTGAAGGGAAGCTTGCTGAAGCCAAGGAAGAATTGAAGAAAGCTAAATTATTAGAAAAGCAAGTTGAAGAGCAGGAACTTTTGGCCGGGGCCGAAGATTCTGATGATGAATTGTCATCTTTAATTCAAAGCATGGATGATGACAAGCAAGAAACTCTTCCTCGGCAGAAACAAGACGATTTTCGTTTGGACAACCTTATAGGTGTTGCTGGCAATCTTGACGAGCAGAGCAACTTTGAAGTCACAGACAAGGATATGGCAGACCCGGAAATGGCTGCTGCTTTGAAATCCTTAGGCTGGGCTGAAGATTATGATGCAGAACTAGCAACACAATCAATTCATTTTGACAGAGGGACACTATCCGCTGAATATCCTTTGAAAACCAAGGCTTTTGGTCACAAACAAGATGGGAATGATTCTACTCTTGTCGACAAATCATTTGTCACTCAAGGCCTTCATAGTTCACTTGATGGGTTGCCACGGAGAAGTAAAGCTGAAGTTCAGAGGGAGCTCCTGGGTATAAAAAGGAAAGCTCTTGCTCTGAGACGTGAAGGTAAGAATGAGGAGGCAGAGGAAGTGCTGAAAATGGCCAACGCATTAGAGGCTCAGATTTCAGAGATGGAAGCATCGAAGAACAAATTTAACACAGAGCATGCCAAGCTCGAAAATAATAAAGTCAAAACGTCTATTGAGAGCTCAGTCAATGATGAACCTGAACAGGATGTGACAGAAAGTGATTTACGTGATCCATCACTACTATCGATGTTGGAGGATTTGGGCTGGAAAGATGAAGTACCTGCACTGGCAAAGGTGCAAGATGTAGCTTCTAAGAAAATCACAGACAATACACTTCAATCAGTTGCTGAATCTACAATTGAATCCTCATCCATGGTTTCCACTTCAGCCCCAAGAACGAAGGCTAAAATCCAGAGGGAGCTCTTGGGATTAAAAAGAAGAGCACTTGACCTTAGACGTAAAGGAAAACTGGAAGAGGCTGAGGAAACTTTAAGGATGGCAAAGGCATTAGAAATGGAAATCGAGGAATTGGAGCTTCTGAAAGGACCTCTGCTTGATACCCCTGAAAAGAGGAATCCTGAGAGCTCAAGTTCTTCGATTAGGCCTGAGGAACATGGAAATCTGGATAATTTGGTCAAAGTAAATGATGGGTCTACTGAAGAAGCAACGAGTCTAGATGTTGGACCTATGAACTTAGAGAGAACAAGAACTAACAGAGCTGATACTCTTCCTGAAAAATCAAATTTTTGGAGCCCCAAAGCATCTGGGTATGAGGGAGAATTAATTGGCTCCCAAAATTTTGCCCAAGGTGATTTGGCAGCTAAAGGAGCCGCTTCCAGTTCTAAAGTTGTTCATTCTGTTGACATGATGGATTTGCTGACTGGCAATGATTGGACAAATGCACAAGTTTCCGCTGAAAAACTAGAAGACAGACCATGTTCTGTTTCCCAGTCATCTCATGATATTCCCTTGATTCAACCAGTTGCCCCAAGGAGTGCTGATGAAAATAGGACGAGCAAAGATGAAGCTATTATGGCAATAAAAGAGACACATGCAAATAAGCGATCGCTGGTCAATGAAACAAATGCTGGTGAAGAACTTCATCAGAAAGGCCAAGTTTCCATTCAACAAGAGATTTTGATTCACAAGAAGAAAGCACTCGCCTTGAAACGAGAAGGGAAATTAGCAGAAGCCAAGGAGGAACTTAAGCAGGCAAAACTGCTGGAGAAGAGTCTTGAAGAAGACAAACCCCAGCCCAGTGTGTCGATATCTTCATCAGCCATTCCTCCCATGGAAATAAAGGAGGAGGATACATCAAAAGTGACTCCTAAACCATTAACCAGTCGTGAGCGCTTCAAAATTCAACAGCAGTCCCTCAGCCACAAAAGGCAGGCCTTGAAGCTGCGAAAAGAGGGTCGGATTAAAGATGCTGAAGCTGAACTTGATTTAGCCAAGACTCTTGAGGCTCAACTGGAGGAGTCTGCTTCTCATGATTCTGGTAAATCTTCTGAAGATGGTATGGATGATGTGGTCATCGAGGATCTTCTTGATCCTGAGCTTTTTTCTGCCTTGAAAGCAATTGGAATAGATGATTCTAGCATGGTATCACGGGGACCCAAAAAACCCGAACCTGTGAAGCACAATCTCCAAAGCAGAGAGAACTCTGGCCAAGACAGTATTCACCTGGAAGAACAAATAAAGGCTGAAAAAGTGAAAGCTGTGAACTTGAAACGAGCTGGAAAACAAGCTGAGGCCTTGGATGCTCTCCGACGGGCCAAAATGCTCGAAAAGAAGCTCAACACATCGTGATTGCGTGAAAAAACCTTACGTGAGGAGTGTCGAATCCCTAGATAAGGTACTTTTTGCAGAGGATAGGTGCCATCTCCATAATTCTATTACCTTCGATCACTGTGTGTCTGTGGAAACCATAATATAAATGTCAAGAGATCAATTTTTCTTTTTAATGAATTTTATTTACTTCCACAGATTATTACAAAAATGTTGTTACATCGCATGTGTAATTATCACACATCGCTTGTTTACAGAACGGGCATTATATATGTATAGTACCAACTAGTTTAGTTTTTAGATTGGATTTTTTACCATGGTATTATTGCCTCAATTTATTCTCCATGCTCCAATTGATATTTCATTGCACGCGTAACTCTTTTCTGCATCATTTCCCCTTTTCAATGCTCATCGCCTTTTTATGGGGTTTGTTTAGACCTGATATACAGAGAGTCCCCTCCACCTAATAGTTTATGGGTTGGACTTCCTATCACTACCCCCTTCATGTTGTTTGTGAGTATTGTTTTGGAAGTTTCTCTTCTGCAAGTTGAACATATAAACCTCAAAACAATGAGAATGTCCTTTTCTAGCATGATTCTCTTACCTCTTTTCTTTTCTTATTTTGTTTCAGACCATTGTTCGTTCGTTAATGTTCTTTCATATGCAAAGCTGAACATCTCGTTATGCTTGTGCTTTGCCAAGAATGTTTTGAAAGGGAATAAAAAAGGGAGAGAAACAATTATGTTTTAGAACATTTCGACTATTTCTTTATTTCGCATTAGTTTGATGGCTGTTCTTGTCAGTAATCGCTATCTTTGGCTGTTGCAGGTAATGCATGCACTCTCTGGAGCCCTCCATGGCTCAATTGAACTGGCAAAGAAATTTGTGCCCACTTGGCTCACTTACTGATCCTTAATCCATATGAGTCGAGGTTTGCTTCTCATAGGGTTCGTCAGTGGAAATATGCTGCAGCTGTGAAATTCGGCATGGCTAGCAACATGTCCAAAAGCAAATTGTGCGGCGTGGAAGCGGGAAACCATGTGGTGTCCCATCGATATTTCGAATTCGAAGTGGGTCTGGTTTAACGTTAGAGATGTCTTGGGTACTCAGGAACAGATTATGGAACCATATCTACATAAACGATCATTGTGTGTCTTGGTAGAATATTTATCCTGATTAATAAGTATCAAATGGCGATTCACTTCACGAGTTCATGTGCTTGTCTCTCTACGTAGAATACATGATAGGATACAGTCTTCCCTTTTGTTAAAGGGACGTATGTACTGCAACGCATTTCACTTCAAAGGAATTAAAACTGTCGGGTAATTATACATGTTTCCAAAAGATGACTCTGGCTGTCAAAAGTTGGTAAGAGCTTAAACCCAAATGTCTCGTCGGCGTGGCCTAATCGCAACAAATCTCTAATAAGGTGACGGGCTTCTCCACTGCTGAATTCCAGTTGCGGGTTGTGCGGAGTAACCAAGCCTCAATTTGGATAATTCCATTTGCCCTATTTGCCCTTTTTAACTAGGGTTAATATTATGAAAATTTTCAAATTGATATATTCGTGATAAATTTACTTTAAACTAATTTTTTAACCATAAAAATTTCACATTAATATATTAGTGATAAATTTATCTTATGTTAACTTTTGTTAAATTTTACTGTCAAATTATTTAGTTAGATAACACGTTAGTATTAATCTAATTTAGTGAAAATTAATATATGATGAATTTGTCATAAAAATATTTGTTAGTTTTGAAATTTTGAGGATGTACCAATTCATGAGTTTTCGTAGTATTAATCTAATTTAGTGAAAATTAATATAAGAAAGAGCCCTTTCTACGCAACATTGCAGTAATGGGATTGTTACTTTCTCTTAGCTTTCCAAAGCGATTTGATACAAAATCAAATCGCAGTTTTTCTCTTAGCTTTACAAAGCGATTTGATACAAAATCAAATCGCAGTTTCACAAGTCCGCACTCATTGTACCGTCGAACATGACACCACTTCTCCTCTCAGGAGACTGTCGCGAGCCGAAGCTTTCGCCACGCTTCGAAAAAATACATGGGCCAGAAAGCGGATTCGTCCTGATGTGAAAGTGACGCATCGGTTGACATTGTCGTCACCGCCTCGACACCACCACGCACCACCACGCACTCATCAAGAATGATGCTGACAAGTGACAGGTGCCCTCGACACCCGTCAGCACGAGCGAGCTCCAGGATCGCACCGCCTCTGACGCGTATCTTCTCCTCCTCCTCCTCCTCCTCCTATATCATCCCCAAACCCTCTCGCTTTTTGTACCTGTCCATCCTCAATCTTATCCATACAAGTTCACCAGCTTCTTCTGCAACTAGAGCGAGAGCGAGAGAGAGGGAGAGGGAGAGAGAGAGAGAGAGAGAGAAGAAATGGCGACGATGGGAAGGAACATAGCAGGGCCGCTGCTGTTTCTCAACCTGGTCATGTACCTCATCGTGGTCGGCTTCGCCAGCTGGTGCCTCAACCGCTTCATCAACGGCCAAACCGGTCACCCCAGTACGTTTCATCTTCCTATCTTACATATAACGCATCGAGCCTTGTAAGTTGGCATGCGCCGTTTTGATCGTTTACATGCTGAGAAGGTGAGTTTCGCCGATCCAGGTTTCGGAGGGAACGGCGCGACCATGTTCTTCCTCATCTTCGCGCTCCTGTCCGGCGTCATCGGGATCATCTCGAAGCTCGCCGGCGCCAGCCACATCAGGGCTTGGCGGAACGACAGCCTCGCCGCGGCCGCGTCCTCCGCGCTCATCGCCTGGGCCATCACCGCCCTCGCCTTCGGGTAAAACGGCGATTTCCCATCGTCGCATCGTTCGTTCCTGTCGATACGTTCCTTGTAGTTTGTTCTTATTGTCGTGTTTTGGTTGATTCAGGTTGGCATGCAAGGAGATAAACGTGGGAGGGCACAGAGGGTGGAGGCTGCGAGTGCTGGAGGCGTTCATAATAATACTGACCTTCACTCAGCTCCTGTACTTGCTGCTGCTCCACGCCGGCCTCTTCAACAGCCGCTACGGGCCGGGTTACCGGGACACCCCTTACGGCAGCAGCGCCGCCGCCGCCGCCGGCGACCCTTACAAGGGCGGCGGCCCAACCACCGGATCGGTCATCTAGGGATGACGGCAATAACCCTCCCCTTCCTATTTCGGACATGCATGTAATGTTTACTTTCGTGGGGAGCCCGTGGGAGACAGATGATTCATGTTGTCCTTTCCTTTTATTTTTCTCTTCCGAGGTTTTCTTTTTGTAAGTTAAGAAACACATCAGTGGTGGTTTGGCAACTTTGCATTTTGTGTTTCCATGCTTTGCTACAGTTGTATAGTTTGGTTTTCTTGACTCGTTAATTGTGCTTATTTTATTTTGGTAATTTGGATCTGCTGGTTTTTCTTTTCCTTGCTTGTTGAGGAGAGTTGAGTGTTATTTGAGTTCCACATTTATTAAGGAAAAAATATCATTTAGGACTATAAACTTCTCTCGATAACCAAAAAATAGCATATCTATATAAAGAACCAACTTTGAAAGCGCTGAGAAAATAATAATAGGTCAAATTAGATGGGTTTTTTAAGGATCGTTTTCCGTCTGCATCCCAGGTCTCACTCGTTTTGCATTCGAATCGACATTTTACTGCATCACAGATCTCACTCGCTTGTCGTTTGGAACAATAAATTTTTTTGGCAATAAATTGTAAGATTTTTTTATAATTTTCTGGAGTCTGTATAATTCGATTTAGACAACAAGTCTTTTCGGGCCAGAAGTTTTAAGTTTTATTTATAATTTTGTTGAGTTCGTCATGTATGAGTCCCCCGAGTAACATGCGAGAGAATCATTACTGTCAGATATTTCCTACAACTAAATTAAATTAGTTTGCGTATTGAATTTTATTTCATGATTCAGAGCCACTACCCTTATAAATTCTTACTTATTAAAGATTTATTGCGAGTTCTCTTAAAATGAACTTGAATTTTATTTCATGATTCAGAGCCACTACCCTTATAAATTCTTACTTATTAAAGATTTATTGCGAGTTCTCTTAAAATGAACGGTCGTCTTTAAATTACGGTCACAACTTGTCAAGTTTTTTTCTTTTTTTTTTTTTCAGAGTTATAAATTATGGTCCTCCGCGCATTTGAAGGACGAGAAGAATTATATATCCCTTTTAGACTTTTTAGGAGGATATTAAATATTACTTTTTGAGTCTTTCTAGGAAATGGTTTTAGTGAAAGCACTTACTCACTGCTAAATGCTTCGAGCAACCATTTTACTTTATATAAATTATAAAATAAAATGGTGATAGCAGTTAAATATCACATAAATTTAAATTTAAATCATAGGAAATTAGAATGCCTTTATTTCATAAAATGAAATCAATCTTGACGAATCTAATCATAGGAAATTAGAATGCCTCTATTTCATGAAATGAAATCAATCTTGACGAATCTAATGGGGCCGTGAAATCAATCTTGACGAATCTAATGGGGCCAAAAGGCAAGCGGGGACTTTACCTCCTATTAATCTCCTATTAATTTCAAGTCGTAATTAGACATTTTTGTTAGGTATAGAACTAAAATGTGACAAAGGTAGTTAATTTCTTTGTAGGGACAACGGTTTGGAATGGTTGATTTCTTGGAGGAAAATCAAGCCTCCACAATTGAGAATATGTACACAGGAAAATATAAATTTTATCAGTAAGCATCTTAACAAATGCTTTAGGATATTCATTAACATGCACTAACTAAAATATTTCAGAATACCTACACGCAGTCTTAAAATATTACGTAAATTTCACTGATGGGAGAAATTCGAAAAAAACCGAGCAATAGCATGGTCCGCAAATCACACTTTTGTGCTTGAAAGTTGAAAATAAATAAATATCATTAAATAGATTTTAAAAGTAATCAAAATAAAAATGAAAATAAGTTCAGCTATAAAAAATAGTACGTTTGTTTGGGAAAAAAGGAAGGAGAATTTTTCTTTAAAGAAAATGACAAACGGAACAAAAAAACGATGGAAGTACCAAAGATGGTCGCTCGTAAGCTTCTCTCACGACACCAAATTTTTCAAAGATGTATTACAATATATGATGAGTTAAAAATGTCCGACTTATTATATACTATATTTGTATTGAGTATATAATATACTAAAATTTTGTGTAAACTTTAGACAACTGAGTGTATTGCTGAAAAACAATCACATCACGTGATAGGTTTTGCAATAATCTCTATCAAAAGCTAAATTGTTATCACATCTACATCATTCTTTGTGTCTTCTCATTGTTGCTCAACTATAAATTGAAATAATGTTAAATTATTATTTTGTTCCAAACTAAATATAAGTTTCACTATTTCGAGATTATTATTTTCTCAAGATTTGTACTTTAATAAAATTATGCAATTTCATGGTACATGCTTACATTTTTCTACATATAATTTTCTTGAATTTGTATAATTCAATTTGGACAATAAGTCTTTTCGGGCCATAAGTTTTAAGGTTTTTTTTTTATATAATTTTGTTGAGTTCGTCAAGTATGTATGAGTCCCCAGAGTAACGTGCAAGAGAATCGTTACTGTCAATTATTTACTACAACTAAATTAAATTAGTTTGAGTAATGAATTTTATTTCATGATTCATAGCTAACATTGAGCCACTACCCTTATAAATTCTTACATATTAAAGATTTATTGCGTCCCCTTGTCTAACATCACCTCCCTCGCACACACTCTCAACAATGGTTGAGTTTCCCCTCCATCCTTCGGTGATAGCTACCCTCAATCCCTAAAAATCCCCTCAATCAAAAACCCTAATTCTGCCATTCATGGCAGCGCACATACATACACCTCCAGATTAGAGTTTGTTTTTTTAGATCATTCCCATCCAAATGGCTTCCATGGAGAGAAATGTCGTTGGGTTTGCTGTGCATCTCCAGATCCTCATCTTGAAAGGCGACCAATGAACGATTGAAGACTTGTGAAGGTCTGTTGAATCACCCAAACCATCTTCCTGCTTCTCATCTAAAGGTACGATCAGCGATTCCTCAGTGATAGTTTATCTGGCACTTTTTCCCTGCGGCTGGATCTCCCTGCGAAGGGATCTCTGAGAACATAGGGTTTTGAGCTTCTCTCGGTGATTCGGTGCGTCGTACGGTGGGCATACATGTTCTCCTCAGTGATTCATCTTGTTCAGTTGCAAAACACTAGTTAAAAAGGCACCTCTAGAGCTCCCTTCACTCCATAGACAAAGCATCACAGTGTTTTGCTGCATCGGCCAGAATCGGTGACAGGAAATGGCAGATAGAGGGGACAACCACCTTCGTTTAGCAGTGTTGGAGAAATCCTTCTGGAATATTTTGAAACTGACAAAACGTTTCTATCAGTCTAGTCTGAAGTTTTGCAGACTCTTCTATTAAAGTCTAAAGACCTCCGGACTACCAGCCTCAAGACTCAAAATCTATTCTCATTGACAGTTTCTAATTCGTTGAGAAAAGGCTATCTAGAACTACTTTATTAAGGATTTGGCCTTATCGACTGGAGAAGATCTCTTGGCTGGATATGACATAACAGTTCCTTTATTCAAATCAAGAATGATTAAAGATCCGATGATTGGCGAAGTATTCTTGGAAGGTTCTACTTATGGAAACCAAGATCCTGATTGTATGGGCGAGCATGATTGATGGGCTATCGACATGTTCCTTTAATAGCTCGAATAATCTTCCTAATTGATTCTATCCAACGGGAGGATTGGAAGAATTCCTTTGATAAGTGCCAACGGGTATGATGGCACAAAGGAGTATAAAAATAAGACGTTCCAGTTGTTCGAGAAGGTGCACGATAGAAGAATTCCAAAGTCTGAAGCTCTTTGATTCTTAGTCAATTCATTTGCTGAGCAAAATCTTGTACGTAAAAGAGAGTCTATATTTTGAGATACCTTGAGGAAGTGTGATAGAATATCTACACTGTGAATCAAGGGAAAGCATTGTTGTAACATCTCTTTTATTCATAATGAAATCCAACCGGTGGGCTGTCAGTACAGAAGAGTGGACGTAGGCTTGAAATAAGCCAAACCACTATAAACCTTGTGTTCAATTTTCTCTTCCCTACTCTCTGCTTTACTTTGTTCTTAGTTCGTTTTGGAGAGCTTCCTTTCTATTGTTTGCCTAGTATTGCTTTCATATCTCGAGAAAGTATTTAAACACCTATTCACCCCCCCCTCTAGGTGCTATTACTAGCTATATCAAGCAGCATCGTGTAGAAGAATGGGCGATCTATGGTCCGAAGATGACTTCACGGACCTAGGAGAAGACATTCCAAAAGCAGAAAAACAACAAAGTGAATTAATCTTGTATGGCAAGCTGTACTCGAAGCCTAATGTCAACCTTCAGGCTTTCAGTAATACTATGAAGCGAGCTTGAAAAGTTGATTATGTTAAATGCGAACAAATTGAACCAGGTTTCTTCTCATTTATATTCCAATCCATTGAAGAAAAAAAAGGGTCATAGAATCTGGACCCTGGTCTTTCTCAAGTAATTTATTAGTTCTGAAACAAGGTGACCCAAACATACCTGAGCACTGTTATAAATTCACGTATTATGCGTTCTAGGTCCATTTTATAGGTCTTCCTTGCGCTAGAGTAAATGAAGGTGCCATACACCTCTTAGCCTCAAAACTGGGGGAAGTAGAGGAGATAAAAATTGAGGCGAGAGGCAAAAACATCACGAAAAGTGGGAAGGCCAGAGTGTTACTAAACCTGTCCAACCCGCTCAAAACAGGCATTGTGATTACCTATGGGGAAAAGCAATGGTGGATTAATTATAAATACGAAAGGCTTCCGCATTATTGTTATTCCTGCAGTCGAATTGGACATTATGCAAATTATTGCACTAAAATACCCTATGAAGAAACTGGTTTACCTCACGATCAACTAGGATGCTGTGGATCATGGCTAAAGGCGGAAGTTAGAGAAAACAGCCCCTACTGGAAGACTTTCTATGGTAAACTTGATCATTCGGATCCAGAAGAAGAGGTTGTAATGGAGACGCAAATAGAGGTGATAGAAACAATAACGGAAACAGCGGTGGAAGAACAATATGCTCTGGCAATTGTCCCTGTTCAATCTGAAAAAAACATAGCAAATGAGCATAATAAGAAGCTACAACTCAGAAAAACAACAAACATTACTTATCTGTCAAGCTGGTTTTGAAATGTCATCACAGAATTCCAAGAAAGGGAAGGCGATATATAAAGCTCTTACGGCAAAAAAACAAAAACGAGTCAATCCCTATGAGAAGAAATCGGTACATGAGCATGTAATGAATGAAAATCAACTCTTGGATACCCCGATCCAATCTTGGGAAGGGGCAAACACATGGGCTATGGTGGCTAGCAGCAAAGATGAAGCTACTTAGCTGGAACTGTCAAGGGCTGAGCAACCCCTTGACAGCCTAGCACTTTAGAGCTTTAGTGGCTCAAGAAAAGCTCAACCTGGTATTTCTCATGGAAATGAAAATTCAGAACAATGTGGTTGAGAGAGTAAGGAAAAGGGCTCTTTTCAAAGAATCTCTCATTATTGAGCCAGTTGGCATAGCTGGAGGTTTAGCATTACTTTGGGATAAGGAGGTCCAAGTGGAAGTGAATGGAAGTTATAAGGAGCTCATCAATATAAAATGTAAGGATTTAAACAGCGGCAACCTTATGCGAATTTCCTTTTTACATGCACCTACAAATTTTCAGGAGAGATTGAGACTCTGGTGTTTAGTAAAAGACAACAAATATTCTAATTCTCTTCCATGGCTGTGTATTGGGGATTTTAATGAAATCTTTACCATTGGGAAAATGTTAGATGTAGGGAGGTGGACCGATACAGAATTGCAGCTTTTCAAGGATCCTTGGATGATTGTTCTCTGATGGATATTGAAAGCAAGGGCTATGCTTACACCTAGTCCAATAAAAGAGAAGGAAATGCATTAGTAAAAAGAGATTAGATAGGGCACTTTACAATTTGGAATGGAGAGTGCAACACCCAAATGCATAGGCCTTTGCTCTACCAACAATAGGCTCGGATCACAGCCCGATTGTTTTATCTCTACAACAAAAAGAAAGGAAATGTCAGAAAATGTTCAAGTTTCAACCCTTTTGGCAAGAAGATCTAGAGTGTGAGGAGGTGATTTAGCGGGTTTGGAATGCAAATGGCTCTACCGTAATCAGCTTCACTCATAAAATAAAGCTGATTGCAGTAGAATTATACAAATGGAGTAGGCGAAAATTCCAAAATGCTCAAAAACATATCAACCCCCTCAAATTCCGACTTACGGAGTTAACAAATACCGATGGGGAACAAAACAGAGAGGAAACCAGCAACATAGTTCGAAAGATTGAAGAGTTGTGGAGGCAAGAAGAGATGTATTGGTGCATGAAGTCAAGAATAGAATGGCTAAAATGGGGAGATCAAAATACCAAATATTTTCATGCAACCACAATTCAAAGAAGACAGCGAAACAAATTATCTATGCTTCGGCTAGATGATCAAACCTGGTGCAGGGATCCCGAGACCCTTACTCATCACATTTGCAGCTTTTATCAATCTTTATTCACTTTCGTTGGTGACCGGAATTATGAACCTGTATTAGAGTAATGCTAAGTGGTGGTAAACGAGGAGATGAATGCAGACTTGATCAAACCAGTAACTAAAGAAGAAGTTAAAGATGTAGTTTTTCAGTTATGGGCTACTAAGGCACCGAGACCGAATGGGCTAACTGGTTTATTCTATCAAAATCACTAGCCAATCATCAACGATGATATGTTCAGCATGGTGCAATCTTTCCTTAGCCAAGGTACGTATGAACCAGAGATAAACAGAACATACATTACACTCATCCCTAAAGTAACCAACCCAAAAAGCATCACCCAATTCAGACCTATTAGCCTTTGTAATTTTAATTATAAAATCATAGCTAAAGTGTTGGCAAATAGGCTGAAACCATGACTGTCAATGATAGTTTCTAAAGAACAAACAATATTTATAAGTGACAGAAGATTCAAGACAACATATTTATTGTCCAAGAGGTGATCCATCTAATAAGGGTGAGAAGGAGGAAACGCAAATGTCAAGCCATTCTAAAACTAGACATACAAAAAGCGTATGACAGAGTTGAATGGGATTTTCTTTGTGATTATATGCTAAAGTTGGGATTGATATAGCTAGTATAAGTACCTAGAGGGGGGTGAATAGGTATATAAAGGATTTTCTCAATAATTGCACAATACTAGACAGTTGATAGATTTGAGACAAACAATAATTAAAGTAAGACGAGAGAAGAGAAAATTGAACACGCGGTTTATAGTGGTTCGGCTTATTTCAAGCCTACGTCCACTCTTCTGCACTGACAGCCTATTGGCTGGATTCCACTATGAACAAAGAGATGTTACAGCGATGTTCTCCCTTGATTTCTTGGTGTAGATAATCTACCACACTCGCTCAAGGTATCACTAAGTATAGACACTCTTTGTGTATACAATTTCGCTCAAAATGTATCGACTAATAATCAAGGTGCTTCAGACTCTGGAATTTCTCTATCAATCATGCACTTAAGCAACTAGAATGTCTTCCTTTTATACTCCTTTATGCCATCATACCCGTTGGCACTTACCAAAGGAATTCCTCCAATCTACCCGTTGGACGGAATCAATCAAGAAGATCATTCGAGCTATTAAAGGAACCTGACGATGGCCCATCAATCATGTTCGCCCATACAATCAGGATCTTGGTTTCCAAGAATAGAACCTTCCAAGAATATTTCGTCGACCATTGGATCTTCAAACGATCTTGATTACGAATAAAAGAATCCGTTATTTTTATCCAGCCAAGAGATCTTCTCCAGAGGATAGGACTAAATCCTCAACCAAATACTTTGGCTCTGGATTGCCTTCGTCACTAGATTAGAAAAAGCGTCAATGAGAAGTCTTGAGTCTTGAGTCTTGAGTCTTGAGTCCGGTGATGCGAAAGTCTTCGGACTCTAAACGGAGAAGGTCCGTACTTATCCGGACTAGGCGATAGAAACGTTTTGTCGGCTTCAAAATATTCTAGAAAGATTTCTCCAACGGGGATTTCATGAGAAATGGGTCAAGTGGATTAAGATATGCATTTCATCGATCTCTTTCAACATCTTGATTAATGGTGAACCATCAGCCGTTTTTAGACCTACTAGAGGAATTAGGCAGGGGGATCCCCTTTCCCCCTACCTTTTCATCATCATGATCAACATCCTCTCGACCCTCATGCGCAAAGCTGTTCAAGATGGAAGCATAAAGGGTATCCGTCTCAACTCTACATGCCCAACCCTCTCCCATCTCCTTTTTGCAGATGATGCCATTTTCTTCTTAGATGGCACAATCCGAGAAGCTCCAAATGTCTCTAATGTGCTAAATCAATACTGCTACGTCTGGGCAAGCTATAAACCTCAATAAATCATGACTTTTAGTTGGGAGAGGCTATCCCCATAACCTTAAACAAAATCTAGCATCAAAATTGAGAGTTTCTATCTTAGAAAATTTAGGAAAGTACCTCGGTATTCCAGCAGATTGGGGAAAAACAAAAAAGTAAATGTTTGCTTGGATCCTTACAAAAGTAGAAAGAAAATTGAAAGGGTGGAAGGAGAGGCTGATCTCGAAGGCTAGGAAAGAAATCCTCATCAAAACGGTCATTCAAGCCATACCACAATATGTGATGTCTATTTTTAAAATTCCGACCTCTATATGTCGAACTATTGAGAAGAGAGTAGCATCCTTTTGGTGGAAACAAAATGCAAATAGAAGAGGTGTTCATTGGAAGAAATGGGAAGACTTGAAAACCAGGAAGGACTATGGTGGTCTGGATTTCAAAGATTTGATGAACTTTAATATAGCTATGCTGGGAAAACAGGCTTGGAGAATAGTTAACAAACCAAACGCTTTATGGTGCCAAGTGATGAAGAGTATCTACTATCCTCGATGTGACTTTTGGGCAGCAAATAGAGGTAACCGGCCTTCATGAGGATGGCAAAGTATACTGATAGGGAGAGATGCAATCGAACCAGCCACAAGATGGGATTTTGGGAATGGGAAAACAATAAGAATTCGTGAAGATGTATGGTTGCCCTCCGGAAGAATCATTGGCCCAGCAAATAAGGAAGACCCAAGAGTTGTGGCTGAACTAATAGATAGCGACATGAAAGAATGGGATACAAACAGAGTTCATGACTTGTTTCAGGAAGATATAGCTAGAGAGATACTAGCTCAACCTCTAAGCCTGCATCTTAAACCAGATAAACTTGTATGGATAGCCAATAGATCAGGCTCATACACTGTCAAGAGTAGATATAATCGAATACAAAACTCAACTGTCCTTCCCACCAGACAAAACCCCTCCCCATCCTACCAAATACCAAAATCACTTTGGCATGAAATCTGGCAACTACCAACATCCCCCAAAATCATATTCTTAATCTGGAGCATATGCAGCAATTCACTCCCAACAAAAGAAAACCTACACAGAAGGAAAATGTTACCTGATCCAACTTGCCAGATATGTGGCCAAGCATCAAAGACAACGCATCATCTATGACTAGACAAAAATTGCATGGTCAGGCCCTAAATTGTCAAGCCGATACAGACCTCGCAAACATAACTCAAATTGATAGGTGGATTTTCAAAAATCTAACCTCAAGAGTCAAAGCAAAGTCGAAAGCCCTCTTTGCTGCTATCCTATGGAACATTTGGAAGACCGCAATTCTGCAATTTTCAAAGGAACAAAGCCTGACCCGATCCGCACCCAAGAGGAAGCTAGTACAATAGCAGATCTATTCATGAAATGGAAAGCTAAGGGGAAAAATCGACCAAACCGAAAACAAGAAGATCAGAACAGCTGCGCAAAATGGAAGCTACCTGACCTAAACTCGCTGAAGGTAAATGTTGACGCCTCATGGTGCAGTTTGACACAGGAAGGATCGGCTACGGGTGTCTGTTGGAATGCTGCTAGCTTCCTTGTTGTTGGCTTTACAAAGCAAATCTCGGCTCCATCCGCTTCAATCGCAGAAACCCTAACCGTGAGAGCAGCTTTGATGTGGGTGAAGGAAAACCGAGAAGCCAACAACGCACGAATAGAAGCCCCGCACGAAGTCCTTGCTGCGTCTGATCTGCCAACTCACTTATCCTCGGTTAACTTATCTGTTGTTGAATGTCTACTGGGCCGCGAAGAGCCCCCTTCGCAGGCCCACTCCATCATTGCTAACTGTAAGCAACTCCTAGCCCAATTCGGTGGTATCTCCGTCCAACATGAGCCCAAGGAGTCCAACAAGGCCGCGGATTGGGTTGCAAAAGCCCACGAACCAATTCCCTCCTTGGAAATTGGGTTTATTTTCCTCCTCCGCCTTTATTTTCAATATTATGTCTAGACTTACCAACTTATGGTGCCCACTTTACGGGCTAGTAATGATATTCAGCATATTCTAGCAAAAAAAAAGAAAAGGATTTATTGCAAGTTCTCCTCTTAAAATGAACGGTCGTCTTTAAATTATGGTCACAACTTGTTGTCACAAGTTATTTTTCTTTTTCTTTTTTTTCGGAGTTATAAATTATGGTCCTCTGCGCATTTGAAGGACGAGAAGAATATATATCCCTTTCAGACTTTTTAGGAGGATATTAAATATAACTTTTTTAGTTTTCTAGGAAGTGCTTTTAGTGAAAGCACTTACTCACTGCTAAATACTTCGAACAACCATTCTACTTTATATAAATTATAAAATAAAATCTTGATAAAGGCTAAATATATCACATCAATATAAATTTAAATCAAGTTTATATAAATTATGGACTTGAATGGGAAATTAGAATGCCTCTATTTCATAAAGTGAAACCAATCTTAACGAATCTAATGGGACCAACCAATCTTGACGAATCTAATGGGACCGAAAGGCAGGCGAAGACTTTACTCCTATTGATCTCGAATCATAATTAGACATTTTTGTTAGGTATAGAACTAAAATATGAAAGGTAGTCAATTTCTTTGTAGGGACAATGGTTTGGAAATGGTTGATTTCTTGGAGGAAAATCAAGCCTCCACAATTGAGACTATGTACACAGGAAGATAGTTAGGTAATTGCATGAATGTCCAACATACCAAACTTGCATATTATCCCTCTCTAACATATCTAAAAACCTTGTTCCCATTTTTTTTTTCTCCACATGCTTTGTGCTCGTTTGGCAGTCCCCACTTTAAATGCTTCAACTAACAACTCCAGCGTCTATCAAGGAGACTTATTTAATCAAGTCATCAATCCCCAGTCATATGCAAATGACCAAACAAACTAAAATCATAAATTTATTAAATTCCCTTGCAGGAGGTGCCATTTACTAAAAGTCAAAATGTGTAGTTGCCAGGGCAATGAAAAGAAAGCTCAACTGCACATGAGACGGCGGTAAGACGACTGAGCCGGCCACCAGACAACCAAGCGAACTTTCACAGTTCAACGAAGTTCAAAAAATTACTAAAGAGAGTCTCA
The DNA here is from genome assembly GCF_016545825.1 of Eucalyptus grandis. Taxonomy (NCBI): domain Eukaryota; kingdom Viridiplantae; phylum Streptophyta; class Magnoliopsida; order Myrtales; family Myrtaceae; genus Eucalyptus; species Eucalyptus grandis. The sequence continues at coordinate 5,965,693 of NC_052619.1, read as the reverse complement.
ATTTAATTTTAAATCTTTTAATTTGTTTAATTTAATTTTAAATATTTTGATATTTTGTCAATATAAGTCATTTCCAACTAATTTTAGTTAGAAATCGTTGATGTCAACGCTAATCCTTCCACATAGCGGCTGTTGACTCGAATAATTTTTGCAATTTTAAAAATTTCTAAATTTTTATTTTTAAACTCTTTTTTTTATTGTCGCCGAGGAGGGTCCTCGGCCCTTAGGTGAAGGTCTACAAGCTCTCGCTAGCTGCTCACGAGGGTCGTAACTCACACCCAAACCCTCGGCAAATTCAGAGTGGGCGAGGGAGCCCTTGCTCGTGATTAGTTAGGGCTTGCAAGCCCTCAACTTTGGCTGACTAATGAAAAAAATAAAAATAATCTTAAAAAAGATATATACATCAATGCCGACCATATCATGTAAGAGAATTAGTGTCCAATTAATGATTTTCAACTAAGATGATCCAAATGGTTATATTGACAAATCGTCGAAATATTTATAACTAAATTGGTCAAGTTAAAAAGTCCATGACCGAAGTAACATTTGTATAATAAATTTATAATTTTTTTGATAATTTTTCTTAAGAGTGCAGCAATTTTACAAAGCCTCTAGACGTCCATCGCTGTTAGCAAGATTAAAAAGAACTAAAAAGGCTAATGCGTTTATTTCACCAAAACCTTCATGATTAAATCAATTATTTTTCATTATTTTAGTAATATAGGAAAAAAATTCTTTTTTATAAAATAGGGAAGTGATTTTTCCCAACCTAATCTTACTTTTTTTTTTTTTTTTTAATAACCGAGGACTCCACCACTGTTATATCTCGGGGAGATTAGCATAGGACCCCACCACTATGACCCCCACTCACCTAACCTTACTTTCATTCTATGAAGAAAAAAAAATCACATGTCAATTAATTTTCCATTTTCCAAACATCGCAAAATCGAAAAATAATTTCCCGACAATAATTTCCCTTCAAATAAAGTAAACCCAATGTCCCCAATCCAACTAGCGAGCCACGTTTCGTGGAAACGTGTCTGGGAAGGCACATTGCTCGACGGGTAAAGCATATTCGTGTATATCTGCTCAATATTATCTTCCGGAAAGGACGCTAAGCAAAGTAAAGCATCCCAATCAAGCTGGCTTGATTTCCAAGGTAGAATCTCCGCTCGAGAAAGACAGTTTTAAGGCTACTCAAAAAGGTGTTGAAACCAGTTTGGAGGTCAACGGGGGATAACCCAAGTCCAAAGAAATCCCCTGGAGAAGCAACAGACATGGAAATTGAACATCAAGGTCTAGCCCTCAAAGCCATAGATACACACACACACATTGACGTATATATATGGACCATCCTAAACCGAAAAACTGTATACTATCGATGACGATGTTCACTTCGCCATCCTCGAGAGCTCCTGCACTTCCTCACAGTCACAATCTTCCAGATGAAGAAAGCTCAGTTTTTTCGTCGCCCTACAACTAAAGTATCAAAGGCTAGACTTTCCCGGGCGTACGCCACGGTCTCAAGATGCAATCGACTGTACATCATATACTATTTCAGATATATACATAACATACACACGAGTATCATTGGAAGCTCAAGCGGGTAATCCCCACTGAAGTCCACCAGAAAAAAAGAAGTGAAACGTAATAACAGACGCGACAAATTAAAAATTAAAAAAATTTAAAAAGAGTCTGTCGAGCAGAAGCACACCTAGGCTAAGTCCTAAAACAAGAAGATCGCCGTCCTCACCACCTGAAACTCGCAAGGACCCAGAGCATGGTGCATCGGGTACCTGATCACCATCTGACCAAGTCATGTATACAGATGATTTGTCACGGTCCAGAGGCCGGCCCGTGACACATTGATCTGAGAGCGAGCACGTGCCTGATCCACCCGGTCCACAGTCCACCAGAGATAAACTCTTCTCTGCGAATCCAGTGTTGACTTCGATCTTGCAACAAAAAAAGGACAGAAAAAAGCCGAGAGCGTGTAAATCGCGGGGAGTCCCTTTTCTTTAGTTTTTGACTTCCGCAACTTTGTTTCCACTGCTTGTATTGTCTGAGGCAAAACTTGAGAGCCAGGTCTAGACTCCCAGAATCGCAGTCAATACAATTCATGTCAGTATGTGACACGGGCATAATCAAAATATGAGGTGAAAGAGGAGATTTACAGAGTACATAACCACATTACATGGAAGCTACGAAAAGCTAACTTCAGTAAACAGTTGATCTAGCCAAAAGGATGAGAAATGCATCAGCTAATCAAATGGCAACAACAGTGAGCAGATAAAAGAACTCAGCCTCATGAAAAGCATGTACAGGCTATAGTGCATCATATTGGAGAAAAAATAAAATGCTTAGAAGTACACAACGCCCTGATCTGCTAATCTAGATTCATTCACCTGAGATGCAGGCGAGAAGAAAAATAAAATTCTATTGCAGTCAACAACTTTCGATCCCATTGGCCCATAAAAGAACTCCTACTCCCCAAGAAGCAGGCAGACGAAAGTGAAAATCTGTTCAAGTAAGACCTTTCATCCCCCATGTAGATTGAGAAGATTGAGCACTCCTCCTACTCAGCTAATCACTACTCATGTTTGAAGAGCAACAACATAATAGTCCTTACCAATGATCACAATTGAAAATATATTAACAGGATCCACGTCACAGTGCAAGTTTCCTTGTAGTGCCAAAGTCTCTAAGTTGACTGGCTTAATGCTGTTCTAGATGCATGTGTTGAAGTGGGATATTTCCTAAAAAATAAAAAGAAAATACCAACAATAGAAGCACTCATTCTCCCCATTTCTAGTTACTAACCTTTGCTTCATCCAACAAATGGACCCTCAAATGAATGCCTGTTTATAATGCAGAGATGCAGACAAAACATTCTGAAGAACCCTCTTTTCCCACGAATCAAAAGAATTAGCAAATTTACTGTTTCTTCTAGGACCTCCTAAGCTTTGTGGAATCATCAACCAACAGAGATGCATTTCAAGGTCAGCAGACTCAGCACTCTCATTTTATCTACAAGTACCATCTAATTTGTTTATTAAGTTTAACAAGAGAGTTAAAAAAGTATTTCATATTATTTGTCTACAAGTTTCAATGGGCCTTGCATTCATGTACTTCCCATCCACCTATCAAATCAAGCTCCGGGGTTGGGCTTTCCACTAAAATGAATTATAAGTCCAGAAATAGGAACCTCTTCAGGATTCTAAGCCTCAAATTCTCAATGCTGCCAAACCAAAATTACAGGGCAATTTTTTTTTTCCCAAAAAATGAAGACAGAGTGTTCATAGTGACCTTACTTAATTGCTGAGATCCTCATGACAGAATGTGTATCATAAAGGTTCTATACTTTATTCTAGGCATCACGACAACACTTCTGTGCTTTGATGAGGAAAAGAACAAGATAAGGCGTACACCCACACAAGAGCTTGACCCAGTGATAAAACAAATCTAACCAAGGAGTGTAATAAAAATGAGGGTTTTGAGCAAACTTCACATCTATAAATAAACATGTAACTCTTAAGATAGATTACCTCACTGAGTAAGAGCCTCAGAACTGTGCTGCTAAGTTGATATATGCATAAATCCTCCAAAACCTATGTACATGTTAGAATATCCTAATTCCACTTAGATCAGCCAGATCCTTCCGTCAACAGGAGAGGCTTTCCCGTCCATTCATCAGACACCCCATAATCCAAGCTAAGCTCTGCCAAAGGAGGAATATTCTCCATCGCGAACAACATTAGGTGAGGGAAGGAGAGATTGTTGTGATCATGTAGTACACGTTGAACTAGCACATTGGGCTTGGTACTGTGGCTAATGTAACAAGCAACATTCCTCATTTTAGACACATCCATTGCAAAATCCAGAGGAGGAGCTGGGGGGTATAAAGAGCGTACAAAGGCAGGAAAAATCTGTGATAAATCACCCCATTCTTCCCATTTTTCAGGAAACCTACTGGGATAAATCAGTGTATCACCGTTCATTGCGAAAATTTGGGCTTGGTCTCTGGTGAGCACAACCCCTGCATATTCACAAACGAAAGCACCAGCTTGTATCACATCCAAGGACCTCACACCCCAACCCGTCTCTCTCGACCTAAATATCTCAAACCTATGCTTCAACCCTCTTTGAGTCGCTCGATTCCGACAGGTCCGAGGGCACTTGCAGAAGGCACCACACTCGAAAATAATCGGCTTCCCCTTCAAAAGAAGCCCATTTTGATCATAAAGGAACTCACCCCCATTCTTCGAAAAACAAAAGCAACCTTCTGTGCAACCGGATATGCATTCACACCCAGTACCATTTCCATTCTGGTGGAGAACAAAAGGGGGGTACACCGACCTGACTAGATACTCATAATACAGCGGTTCATTATCAGTGTCGATATCATTATACAGAAGCACCGGCACATTCTCCTTCTTCATCGACATATCAAGACTCAAGTACCCAGTCGGCCTTACTGACAACGGAGTAGCCTTAAGGCTCTTAGCAAGCCTCATCATCACACTACCCATTTCCGGTTGCCCCTCAATTCTCACCAGCTTGTACTTGAAAACCCCGAAACCGGACTTACCCACATCGAACCAGCAGTCCATGATCCTATACAACCCGTCATACACATAAACCTTGCTCGTCATCCCGCCTTCATACCTGATCCCTCTAATGACCCTCAACTCGATTCCATAGCGCATGCTCCTCTCCAGCGCCAGATTTCCGCCTTCCAGCTTCTGGTGCACACATTGCCTGTTGAACTTATCTTGCCCTCCATGACCAGTGTATATAATCACATCCCCACTGTCCTCATCATCCTCATACCCACCAGACACAATGACGCTGGTGGCGATCGGCTCGCCGTTGGAGCTCTGACTAGCTGGCAAGTAATCGATGCCAGCTTGAGTCTGACCATGTAATCCAAGCACCATCAGCTCCATCCTATAAAAGAAGATGTCCCCCACGCAAATCCCAGGGATTGACCCAACAATCCTCTTATCGCGATTCAGCCACAACCCGCGACTCCTCATGAGAGAAGCAGCGATCAAGTCGCCCCTCACTCTCTTGCCGCTGCTGCTCTCGCCGGCCATCGAGAGAATGCGCACCCCGTCGAACGTCATGCGGGTCCGGCGCACCAGATCGCGGAAATACCTCTCGTCCTCGACCCCGAGATCGGTCACCCTGACGAGCTCCGAGGAACGCTTGTAGTTGATCCTCGGCTTGACCACGGTGGAGAGCTGATTGCTCTCCTCGGCGTTGAAGGGGACGATGGCCCGCGAATCGGGGTCCACCACGTTGCCGCCGCTGCCGCCGAGCCTGCGTTGGCCCTTGGCGAAGGCGGTCCGGAAGAGCTCGGACACGCGGTGGAACTCCGTGTAGAGGCTGTCCTCGCGGGGCGGCGAGGGGGGCTCCCCGGGAGAATGCTGCGCTTCTTGCTGCTGAGGCTGAGGCTGAGGCTGAGGTGGTTGGGGTTGTTGGGTGTTGGTTGGTGGCGGTGGTGGTGGCGGCGGTGGGTCGTCGAAAGGCTCGGTCTTGGGCTCGAGTTTGGGGGTGAGGAGGTGAGCGGAGGTGGGTGGGTCGGGGAGGAGATTGAGGTCCTGGAAGGGGATGAGGGACTCCATCAAAGTTTCAGGGGGAGGAGAGAGAAATGCTGGGCATGAAGAGAGGCAGAGAGAAAGAGAGAAGCACTTTCCGGAGCTGGGTTTCTCGGAATTCCCGCCGGCGACGGGGTTTCCGGCGAAGCAATGGCGGGTTTCCGAGGAGGAAGAGGGTGGAGAAGACGGAGAAGGAGGAGCTCCTGAGCTTAGCTTCGACTGTCGTCAACCGAGGAGGAGGAAGATGGGGGGACATTTCTTACCTCGAACTGGGTGCCACGTCCTTTGACACGCGCTCCGGTCGGACCGGACGGGGTTGTCCTAGGGCCCGGTTCGGTCGTGCACCGGTCAATGCATATTCGGGTTTGATTCGTCTTTTTTCTTTTTTCTTTTTTCTTTTTTCCCCCGAAAATCGTCGTTGGTGGGACGATGGAATATCTGCCGCTTGCTCCAATGTTTTCTCGTGACGTCTGGTAAGGCTCTTTTGGGGAAAAAGTTCGTTTTGTACCCGGATGTACGTTTTGGGCTTGCGGAATGAGTAGGCCTTCCCTTCGCGTGCTTCGTCTTTTGATTCTCTTGTAAATGATCTTGAATGATGATAGCTAAATCGTGCTTGTGCGCCCACGATTTCTTAGTTGTTGTGCGATCGAATTCATAGGTGTATTACTCAACTGAGGATTGTAGTCCTTGGGGCAAGGTCATTAAGCCAGATCCCTAACCATTGGCATCGGAGCTCAAGATTGAGCAAGCGAGAGGTAGTTAGATCGAGGGCTTGGAGTTCAGAGTGAATGGCCTCGGTAGCTTAAGGGCGTTGTGCAAGGTTTCAGATGGGCGACTCAATATCATGGAGGGAAAAAAATGCAATAAAAAAACTCAAAACTTTGTTCATATTGATACATTTATCTTAAATTTTTTTGTAATACAAAAAAATCCAAACTTATATATATGAGATACATTTATCTCAACCTAACTTTCTTGTAACTATAATAATCTTAAACTTTTTTTTTTTGTAGCACAAAATTATTAAGATAAATATGTCACATAAATATAAATTTAAAATTTTTGATATCAGGAGAAGTTTGAGGTAAATGTATAACATTAAACAAATTTAGAGTTTTTGATGTTAAATAAAATTAAAGTAAATCTATCCAGGTGAGTCTAATGTATGACTTTTTGTGATGTTTGTCTTGATGAGGAGGGTCAATGGGAATCCTCGAGGAGAATATCCGCAAGACAGTACGGGCTGTGCGCGAGGATGTTGAGCAAATGCCTGCTCAAGTGGCAGTGCTAAGATGTGCTGCTGGCGGCGCACCCAATTTTCAGCTAGGACGTACGAAAGTGTCAGGACCGAGTGCCGATTCCGGTGCGCGGCATGCTAAAACAACCTGAGGATTTCCGTTTTGACAAGGAGCAATGCTTTGGGGGGCGGCGGCCGAGGTAGCCATGGCGTCCATGTATCCGTCGGGCGATGCTCGGTAACGGTGGTGGACCAAGACGAGACCCAACAAGGCCGTGCACGCACGAACGATTGTATTGAGCCGGAGCGAGAATTGGTGAAGAGCGTTATATGAGCTAAAGCATGGCAATTACATTTGGAAGTACATGCTCGAATCGTGAGTAAGGCATCCCTGCTATTGTTGCTATTGAATTTAAAAAAAACATATATGTCGAATGTACACTTGAGTCATGGAAAAAGAATTAAGCAATTACTAAATTTTTCTCTTGAAATTTGACTTTGAATGGTTGTTAAGCTTGTGGGAGAAAAGATAAGAGAGAAAGTACTTGTTCTTTTGAACAATATGTGATTTGGTTTAGTTTATAGACAACCAAACGATATATCTTGTGAAAATGGGTGTCTTGTCAGAACTATTACCACTTTTCATGATTAATCGGCACTTGTTTACATGTCGATAGTCACTTATTTTTAAAATCCAATAATCAAATTCCTTAATTATTTATAGATAACAGACTATTTCAACATAAATAGCATCAAAGCAAACATTAAAACATTGAGGCCATTCTAGGCACAAAGCATAGGTAAACCGCAGCAATACACCATGCTTTTTTGCACAATAGATCCTCCAAAACCGTGGCAATATATCATAGATCGATTTCATTGGACTGGATCGGATCGGATCGATGGTGTGGTCCGGTTTCCGATCTTAAGATAAACTAATTTAATCCTCAATTCTAATTTTTAGAAATCAGACCAGATTGAAAACCAATAAATTTTACACAGTATAATATTTCTTGAATCCTCCATGTGTGTCTTCGCATTAAATAATTACGACCTCAACGTCAATTACCACACCCACCATCGCCTCGATGCAAAAAGATTAAAAAAAGAAAAAAACAAAACAAAAGGAAAAATAATCAAAATTTGGCTCTGGTGCTGGTTCTGGTGTGGGCAGGTATACCGTCTTCCGTGGTCTTACCGGTTCCTCGATCGCAACGTCAACCACGACTGCGACAACCGATGCGATCACGGCCGTGAGACTTCAGCATCAATCGCCAGCGCCGTCGCCACCGGCCGCAGGGAACCGGCGCCCCTCGAGCGCAACCGTAAATCGGGAATTTTGGCTGCTTCTGTTTTGTCGTATCCGTCTTGGAAAGGATTTATTTTCGGTAATTATGTAACGAAATAATGCTTCAAGTTTTACCAATTTTCATCTTCAGAAATAAATGGGATCGAATGATGAAAGCAACGTGCCAACGTCTCCGCCTGTTCTACTCGAAGTTACGGCAAATTTCAAGTGGACATCGAGACAAGTGGGACCCGCGATTTCCTTTTTTTTTGTCGGAAGACTGTGAATTGGATCGGTGACCTTTTTCGGTGGGCTTAATTCTCTAAAAGAATGCCTGACTTTTAGTTTAATCTCAATTATGTCCTGAACTTTTTTTTTCTAAAAACCCTTAAATTTTTAGAATTAATTTCAAATCTACCCTGAATTTTGTTTTAACTATAAAAAATCCACCAATTTTCAATATATATTCTTAAATTTACCCATGGTCCAATTTCAATTTAATATAATATTTCCACATTGATAATAAATTCACATCAATGAAGTGACAATAAAAATTATCTCCAAAATAAAACTGTTATAGGATATGAAAATTAGATAATACAAATGATGATTTTCAAATAAAGGGCTAATGAGGGTAAATTTCATACTAGAGTAAAAATTGATGAATTTTATCATAGACCAAAAAAAATCAAGGTAGATTTGAGACTGTATCTAAAATTGAGCTTTTTATTTAGATAAAGAAAATTTAGGATAGATTTAAATCGAATCTAAAGTTTGGGGTTTTTGTAGAAAAAAGTTCAAGAAAGAATTGAAACTATACCTAAAGTGGAGTTTTTTTTTTTTTTTTTTTTTTTTTGAGGAATTAGGTCCTTTTGTATCGAATAGAAATACTTACAATAGTTGGTAAAATAGTTATGATAATATATATATAGTACATTTAGCATTCCTTGCTTCGCCAGAGTGGGTTGATTCTCTAGAGGGTTCACTTCAATTTCAGAGTAGACACGTGAGAAAAATAAATACAAATTACAGACAAGGGGATTTTTCTAATCGATAACATGTACCTTAATCAATTTGCAAGGAGACAAATAGACAAGGACAAACACTAAATTAGATTTTGTCGTGTGAGAATAATGGCGTAGTGATGTCTCGAGACGTGAGAGATTAGAAAATGTGAAAATGTGTAAATTTCCGTCTTTTGTCTTTCCCTCAATTTTTGGCCCTTGCAAAACGACATGAAAAAGGAAAATAATATTCTGACATATTCTTAGGTTAGATGATAAGCTAGGGCTACCGACCCAACGCTGGAGTCTCTCTTTTCCTTTTCTTTTTTTTTGGCAGTATCTAGAACATTTTCATGTACATTGCCACATATTTTATGCCTTCTTGAGTTGACTGGTTGAAATTCATTATCGCGAAAATGGCGAAGATTATGCTTCAGCCGGCCTGGCAACCTCAAGGTCAATGCTATTGTCAGGACAGCGGAGACAATTCAAAATTTCATAGAAAACTCGCGTGATCTACTAGGTAAAAAAGTACCCTCTTACCTACTCCTGCTCCTGCCACACACTCACGGCCAATCCATCGTCCCTGGCAGAGCGGCCGTACCATCGGCTGCTCGTCAGGGCGTGGAGAAGAGGGACGAGGGCGTGATCGGTGACGTTTGGGAGGTTTGCTAAGATCGGTTTTCATAAAATTGGTTTCCTGAGGAAGCATGCACAAAATTTACCATTGCTGAATCGTGTCGTTAGCGCCAAAAATCGACTCGATGGATCGTGACCGAATAGCGAGGCCCACCAAGCCTGGTGCACGAGAGAAAAGGCCCACAAAAATCTGAGCAACGCCTGCCATCAAAGACACCGACGTTTCGCTGTCGAGTAATGCCCACAAGCGGAAGCATAAATGCAAAAGTGGTTTCTAGAGAGCCCGATACCGAAGACGCGGTGGATAAGACGATGCAATTATTAGCGCGAGGCCTGCCACCAAAGACACCGACATTTAACGCCCACAAGCGGAACGATAACTACAAAGGTGATCCCTGGAGAACCTGATACCGAAGATGCAGTAGATAAGACGATACAGTTATTAACCCGTACCAAAGATTTCAGAAACTTGAAATTGAAGTGATAACTGCCTGAAGATGGTTACTTACGATGAGGGACTATAAATAGCCGAGAGAACATCATTGTGGGGATCACACATTTGCATAACAAACATCAATATATCCAGTCTTTTGGCTATTTATTTACACTTGCGTTTACCTTCAATTGCTTTAGAATTACCCTTTATTTTATCGTCGTCGCATTACAATTAGTAACCTTCTTTCCGAAACGACAGACGACCCCATACAAATATTAAATCTGAAGAAAGCCTTTTCTTTCAAAGGTATTTGGTTTGAGAACTATCTCGGCCAAACAAGCGTATACTTATGTTGTACTTTTTGGGTTTTTGTTCTTCCTTTGTCTAACATAGCGGTAAACAGAGGACTATTCACGAGTTTATGAAAAATACAGGGTATCAAACCTAAAAAGTCATTTAAGTATGACGAGGGGACCCAAAAAAAAAAAAAATTAATGCGAGGTAATATACTCATGACGACACGTGTAGTATTGGACAGAGATATCCCTTTTAATGTAATGTGCAAATACAATAAATTTTTTAATTTATTTGTATAGTTCAAGACCCTCTACGAGTTCAAATAAATCACGATGGGGGCATCATAACGGTTATATAAACGTATATAAACTCAGGTTGATCCATTTGATCCTCTAAGCTCCCTAGGATGGTTCGTGCTTGGAGTCATTATAGAGTTAGCTCAAACATATGTGCTAGTTTTATGTATCCTTATTTAATCAAATTTTATAGATGCATGATGAATCTACTTATAAATCCAATGGAAAGAGACGCAATTGGGGATTCTGGTTCATTTATGGGGTACCCTACATTGGTTAAAAAGTTATATATATATAAAATAATGCCAAACATATGTTTGGTATTCTCGATTTGTCAGTTGTGTAAATAAATCCACACCAAGTTTAGATAGATTTTGTTGTGTATTTGTTCCAACACTTAAAATTGATTACCGAATTGAGTAGCGGAAATCCATGGTATCTCCCAAAATTCTACATTAAGATACTGTTGTGTATCAAGTTGCGAGGGCCCGACGCAGTGGCTGTCGGAGAAGGCCGCTGGGAAGCCGCGGATGGCGAGGGCGGTCCTGTCCTTGAGGCTGAAGAAGCGGCGGCCATGGCCGCCCTCGTCTTCGTCGAGAGGAAGCATCAGTAATGGAGAGTGAGGAGGAGGAAAGCTGGGAGAGAGAGAGAGTCGCCGGCATTGATGGCCATCGTTGATGGAAGAACGCAACGACTATCACAAGAGAGAGAGAGAGAGAGAGAGAGAGAGTAATTGTTTATTATTAATCTGACTTTTGGATACGACAAAAAAAAAAATCTGTTTTTTGATATTAGATTGTTACAAATGATATCTGTTGACTTTGGATTCTTATTTCCAAATATGAAATTGCCAGTTTTAGATTGGAATAAGGAAACTTGATAGCCAAGAGTCGTTTCCTTCTTTGGAGTCTGGGGGGAAAAAACACAAAAACTTGTCGGTGGGCGTCCAGCTGGATGTTTTATTCATCTCTGCGGGTACGAAAAAATAAGTTATATTTTCCAGTGCGAATATTAGTCATGTAATAGAACACATTTCTTATTTTCAATGCATATAATTTATTTTTAACCATTTTTTTTCAAATTTAAAATCACTAAAACATAAACTCAATAGATATAAACGTTTGAGAACGATAATTAAAATTTTTCGAGATTTTTTTTTTGTCTATTTTTGCAAATTTTAATTAAAAGAGATAAAGTCTAGGGATTGTAATACTACTTGAAGGACGTTCAAATGTAAAAGATATCACCACAGCTACAATAAAATTAGTGAGAAGTGAAATATGAATTTGTTTACATCGGTGTCCTAAATTTTGAATTGTTTATACTTGATGGTATACAATATCGAAAATGTGTCGTATTGTAAACCGCACTTAAATATTTTTCATGGAATCACTAAACAATTCAGTGGGTTAAATTAAAATACATAGACTTAAATTATATATTTTAATTGAAAATTACGGTACATTACATTGATTGATGTGCATCTATGTTAACTACAAAGTACCCTTTTAGTTTTAAATATTGCAAATCGTAAGTTCTTGTGCTTTTCACTACAACTTGCCACGTGCCAATTTCACGAAGGGGTAAGCGTTCACTTTGCTAGTGAAAATTTGCCCACAAAGTTTGAGAAAAACATCATTTAAATAAACTAATAAAATAAAACAAAATGAGAATAACGCACTTAACAAATGACAACTGGGCAGTTAATTATTTCGTGAAATTATAAGAAATAAATTTTACTCGACAGATTAGCATTGATTAAAGTTAAAATTAAAGTTAAGTTAAAAATTTCCTGTGCAATTTGTCACTCTTTTTCAAAAGAAAATCGACTTTTCCCTTTTCCTTGGCATCCCTCGGCTTTATTCATTGCCAACACATTTTAATCTTTGTTGTCAAATTGTATTTAAATTTTATAATGTTCTTCAATTTGATTTTTTTTCTGCTATAATGTACTAATGGCTATAACAACCTGCTATGAAAATTGAATTGTCTAAAAATTCAACGATGCATTGATTTCAAATGCATATATTGGTGACTCTATGTGGAATTGAAGATGTAAATCGATTATATTAAATGCTCATAAATATTAGATTGACTCATCAACTTAAATGATGCAGATAAAGGTCGCTCGAGTTTGTCTATGAAAGAAGTTAGATTGATTATTAATCACATATCATTGATTATCAATTACATATACATTATCTAGAGAACATTTAAAAATCTATGTAATTTTAATGAAAAAAACTTAATACGACATAATCCACCCATGGCAAGTCTAATATAGACAAATATATCCCCTTTAAGGTAAGGTGCAAATAAGGTAGATCTTTGAGCTTATCTATATATTTCATGACCCTCTACTAATTCAGATAAATCACAATAATGTCATTATAGAGAATATATAAACTTATAAACTCACAATGATCCATTTAATCTGTTAAGCTCACACAGAAAGTACTATTTGGAGCCATTATAAAGTTAACCAAACTATACGGACACATAGAACTGGTGAATCTACTCATAAATCTAATAAAAGAGAAACAATTTGGGATTATAGTCCATTTGTGGAGTACCCATTTTTAAAGTTCATAATATCAAGATAAGTTCACGTATTGAATAAGGCCGACAAATGTTTGGTGTTCTCAATTTATCAATTGAGTAAATGTAATCCACATTATATTTAGATAGATTTTGTTGTAACCATTGTACACTTAAAATTGACTAGTGAATTAGTAGAGCGCATACACCAGATCTCCCAAGAATCATCATTAAGACACTGTTTGATGCATTAAGCTGTATGAATTGGTGAATTAAAACTGCCCAAATTCATTTATTTACTTGAACTTATTCTTTGTAAGATTTCATTGAGCATATCATAGGATTCAGTAAAGTCAAGAAAATCTAATGCTAACATTGAAAAAGATACCAGGACGTAATATCTGCAACTCCTTCACTGGTCAAATTACATCAATGGGACATGTAGTAGACAATATCTTCACATCCCAAGCACCAAACACTCTCATAAGCAGAGACTAGACAAAAGCTTGCGACACATAAACACCGTTTGTGTGATCCTCACTAAGAAGGATAATCAGATGGGAAAACCCAAAGCGGAGGAGAATCGATCCTGTCCGAGCCCAGTTCGCAAATCTCCTTCACCTTCCCGCTCTTCAAGCTGTACACCCCCATGTCTTGCCCACCGTACGAGTCGCCGTGCTCCTCCGGATCCCAGTTATCATCGGTGAAGTACACCGAGTTTGTCTCGAGCTCTGGGAAGTCCCGGGCCGACACCGATCTCGAGTGGCTCCTGCCCACAAAGATGGCCCGGTTGCCGATCGAGTCCAGCCACACCCATTCCTCGCTGTTCATGTCCAGCACGTAAACATGAAAATACAGGGTTCTGGAGGGACGGACCGAAGTGTCCATGTCCTCCTCTGTCAGGAAGTCATCTTCTTCGACCGGGACACCGTGCCTGTTCACGAAATACCCTGTGAACCTCACGAGAAGCAAAAGCTCACTCGCCGCCTCGACTAAGTACGCGTTCGTAAAACAAACATTCCTGAGAGCACGTTCAGCCTCGGCTGATTTCCGGGGGAAGGAGGAGTTAATCTCCGTGATTTTCATGGGGTGATCCCTGTTGAAGTCCCACGCTTCGACGAATCCACTGTCGCGGAGGGCAAAGAGCGTGCCCTGGTAGAATGTGACGTCGCTATAAGGACCACCGTCACCAGCTAGCTCCGTCCACATGCCAACTCCGTCGAAGTCTTTGCAGCTGCAAAACGCAAGCTTCGACTCAATGCCAAAGATCGCGACGACCCAGCAGCTCTTGCCCTCAGCATCGTCATTAGGGTTCGCTGATAACACGGCCTTCGAAATGACATAGTCGCGAAGCGGCAGGACAGGAAGTAGGGTCGTGCCCCGGCCACTCCCCAGATGGTTCGTCTCGTAAAAGGTGGCCGGACTGCAGCTGTTGTCGTGGACGCTCTGAAGCACTTGGAGCACGCTGGGGAACGTCTTGGCGGGAGGGAGGCGGAGGACCTGGCCGCCGCGAAGCGGGTCGAAGAGATAAGGCTCCGAGTCCTTGTCCAAGAGCACGAGCCAACCTCGCGAAGACCCGACACAGCGGCTGTCGGAAAGGGCCTCCGGGAAGCTGCGGAGGGCGAGGCCGGTCTTGTCCTTGAGACTGAAGAAGCGCCAGCCATGGCCCTCCTCGTCTTTGTCTTTGTCCAGTGGAAGCATCAGTAGTGGAGATCGAGAAAGAGGAGGGCAGGGAGAGAGGAAGTCGCAAGCATTGATGGCCATTGTTGATGGAGGAACACAATGACCATCACAGAGAGAGAGAGAGAGAGAGAGAGTAATCACAACTATTTTAATTTTTAACGATTGAAGAGGCACTATGGATCCGGTTCTTTTATGGAGTTCGGAGAAAGACGAGTGATTTTTCTTGTTTTTTTGGTAAACGGGTTGATTTGTTAAGTTTGGATTTTTATTTCCTAATATGAAATTGCCTGTTTCAAATTGGGAACCTTGGAATTGGAGGCTAATTAGGAAACTTGATGGCCAAGAGTTGTTTCCGTGTTGGAGTCTTCGGAAAAAAAAAAAATATATATATATATATATATATATATATATATATAAACGGGAAAAACAGAGATAGGTGGTAAATTTTCCATTTCTGCAATTATTGAAATATATTTCACGCTATGAATATTATTTACGCAATGCGAGTATTTCTACATTCAAAATTAGCAGTCGAGCGTATGCCACGTGGCAATAGTATGTGCACAGGAAAGTGTATAAATTGGAAATATTATATATAATCTTTATCCACTATTCTCCAAATCTAAAATCATAAAACGGAAAGAGATAAATGTTGATAAGTGACCAACGGATAAATTAAAACTTATTTATCGAACAGGTGCCATGGGGAAGATTTGTCGCATGCCAATGACAAACGTGAAATAAAGTCACCGAGCACATTTAGAATAATTAGATAATTCATGGGCTTCAAATTTCAATGCATTTAGTCTTTGTTCACTGTTTTCAGTAGAATGAGAACGACGTTGTAGTGATATATACCATCATCTAAACACAATTATAATTTGATTTTATTGCAATATTTAAATCGGCTAATGGTAAATGACATTAATACAATCATGTCACGACCCTCTTTTCCGTTGATGATCGAGGAAAAGGATGGGTTTAGAGGTAGTGCCCCAAAAACAGACCAACGATACATAATTAGTCGTGGGCTCTAGTTCGGATTAATCCTAAAGAATTTAATGTGAGTCGCCACTAGCTTTTCGGGTCATCTACAAACCAAGTGAGGCATTAAAGATCACCTCACTTTCTACGCCACTGGAATTTCCTAAATCAGACATTTGAATATGCTAACGGTTTTTAGTACCCTTTTGGTGTCTCTAACTTGGCAAGATTATTCATCTAAGTGATCAAATGGTTCTTGTTACCAAATATGAGCCATGAAGATCATTAGATATCGCTAAGTGTTCATGCAAGGGTTTTTAAGAGTTTATTATGATCCTAAGATTTACCCTAACTAATGCTAAAAAGGAAAAGTGCAATCAAAAAATTGAAAGTGCGGAAAGTAAATACCCAAATATCGAAAAGAGTTAAATTAAAGGAACAAGTTGGGCAAATGATATGAAATGATTTGTTATTAATTCCTAGGACAGCAACCCCGTAAGCTAAAATCAAAATCAGAGACTTAAGTCTCATTTATTACCAAAAAAATCATCTAATAAAATTCTATCTAATGATCCCAAAGACTAAAAAGAGACCTAATATCCTTAAAAGTAATCCTAATTCGAATACTAATGAGCTTCTTCTTCTTCTTTTTTAAATCTATTTATCATTTTTTATTTTTTTATTTTGGGAAATTTTTTTATTTTTCTTTTCTCCTCTCTTGGCCCCTTATGCTCAGAACCACATGAATTCATCAACGTCGCATCGAGAGCTGACCATTCTAATCTACCAAATACCATAACACCAAGGAAGTTTCACTGGTAATTAACAACATGTCTAACACCTCGTCCCCGGTGTACTCAAACCATCCGCAATCGACATCATCTAAAGCGAATTTCAGTGAAATTAATTGGACGACACGACTTTAACTTGCACTGAACTAACACGAATCGCTCATTAAACTCTCTTACCACTTCATGATCATCAATCAATTTGGCATCGAATCGAAACCGAGTTCAATTCAAAACAGACATCACAAGTCGCGGCCAGCATGTGTTCACTTCATTCCAACATGATTTAAACCATCACAACATATTAAGCAAATTCCAGTAAATTCTAGCAGCTTAAATCGAATTCCTAGCGACATCTAACGAAGTTCGGGGAACTTCAATCGATTCAGCAACATTTGTAGCATGTAGATTCGATTTGCCAGCAAGCTACGGCGGATTTCCGGCTAGTTTCCAGCAAATTTGAGGAGAAGAGTCTTACCTGGAGAGAGATTGAACCGGGAAAGTTGCTGCTGGACTTCTTGTGTTCACCGGACTAGATCACCGCCGGCGGGAATTCTCGAGTAACTCGCGTGGCCGATTGAAGAATCGGTGAGAGAGAATTTCCTTCAGATCAAAACCTGGTCTGCGAGCGGAACCGGAACCACGGTCGGCGATTAATCGACGATGGGAGCTTTGTCTCACCTCCGGTGATCAGATTCCCAGCCGACGAGCGACTCTCGAGCGAGAGAGATCTCATCACTTCGACGCGTGGAGAACCGCGCGACGATCGCCGCACGCGGCCCTTGAGGTGCCATGGCCGCCGCAGTTTGGTTGGAAGGACGACGATCGTCGAGCTCCACTCTTCTCCGGTCTTTCTGATCGTCATCCTGTTCCCCACGCGGACGCGACTGAGCTCCGACTGCGGAAGCAAGCGCGCAGCTCGAGCCAGATCGCTCGAGCTCGTCGCCTTCCGTTCGTGTCGCCAACTGATGAACCATCGGAGAAGTAGATTTCAACTTCGGAGCGAACGACGACGAGAGCAGCAGAATCGAAGCGATCGACACCAGACGCGCCGAACGGAGAACCGTCATCGCAGCAACTCCACGGCGAGTCTCCATTTCGAGTTTCGACTTCGATCGATCACTCTGCTTCGATCAAACTTCGTTTCCAGGCGACGACGGAGCTTCCGTTGGTTTTCTCGGGAAAGGCGAGGGAGGTTAATGGCGCGATGGGAAGGAGATTCGCCGGGAAAGGAACTGGCGACTTCCGCCGGAAGGTACGGCGGCGAGGGGAGCGGAGCTGATGTGATGGTGGCGGAGACGGGAGAATGGGAGAATCGGCCATGAATGGACCTCTGGCGAACTTCGTTCTAAGTTGCTGGGCTTTATGGGCCGCAGTAGGCGAATGGGCCAAGTTTCGGCCCTGTCTAATATGGTCTGGTGGACCGGGCCGAATTGAAGCCTTTTTTACTCGTTTTATTCTCCTCTTCTTTTTCTTTTGCTTTTTCTTTTTTTTTTTGGAGGGGGGACTATACTTATCATGACGCATTTACCCTAATTAAAAAATCTCAAAATTTTATCAATGTGACACATTATCCCTCCATCAAGGTTCCATCAACAAGCACCGTTACAAATCTACTTGCATGGACACCTAAAGTAAACAACACTCACATGGAGCTCATAAAAAAAGCTAGATTATTTTGGCTGAAAATCATTTGACCGAACCTTGAAAGAGGATAAATGTGTCACATAAGTACATGTTTGGGTTTTTCTATGCCACAAAAAGAGTTTAAGATAAATTTGTTGCAGTAAGCATAATTTGGGGGTTTTTTATGTAACAAAAAAATTCATGGTAAATGTACCGTAGTCGGCATACTTTTTGGATTTTGGTGAATTTTTCCCTTTTTTTTCTATAGTTGATATCTATTTTATTTATTTATTTACTTATTTATTAATAACTATTTTTAAAAAAATCGTGTGTTCAATTTGTCGGCGAAAATTCAGGTGTTGACAAACCATATATGATCCTTCGTGTTACTTTGTTATGACTTCAAATTAAATGGAATAGTTATTTACTTATTCACAAAATCAAATAAGCAATCGTTCAAACTATGAATACATTATTTTAGTAAAAATAATTTTCCTTCTCGGTTATTATTAGATCCATCATAGCCTATATATAACTATACTTACACATACCGTTTGATAAGTTACATGTGTGTTTGGAGTTAATTCTATATATAAATTTCTCAGCATGTCAAATAATGCAAATGTTAGTATGTAAACTATTTTGTACATTGACAGTAAATAAATCATACAAAACAATCAAACAGTATGTTCATAATGTGCCTACAATAAAGCAATCCATTCTCTTCTCATATTTTCTTCTCTTTGTTGACCATTTCAATGGCTTATGCACTGACAGTTTGAGAAGAAAAATAGCAATTTGAGAAATGAGTGATAACGATAAGGAGTGGGAGGAGGAAGTTGAAATCCAGCAAAAGTTCGGTAAATGTCAGGTTGCTGGTTGCTACTGGTGTTTTAGTTTTAAAATGTGCATCTATATATTGATTCTTGCTAAAGCGAGAAAGTTGGATAATGTCAGGTTGGTCTTTAAAATTAGGAAAATGGAAAAAAAAAAAAAAAAAAATGAAGATTCGGATGCAAGAAGAGGGCTCTGTCCGTTCAAAAAATGACCCATTCCTAAACAACTCGAGAAGTTTCTTTTAAGGAAGTATCGGAAAAGTCTTAAACTTATTCATTCGTACCAATTTAGTCCTAAACATTTTAGTTCATTGCAATGCCAATTTATGGTGACAGACCAAGTATGATGAAATTGAAAAAGGCCATGCACCCGTCAGCAATTGGGATGAGCTGAATCCCTAGGGAGTGCGTGATTTTAATGCACTGAGAATGTGACATTAGGATAAGTAAGGTGACGATATCCAAAAGTATGAGCGCAAGTTCTCGACTTGGCTATAATTGGACCTACCATGAAACCTAAATTGTCTAAGAATTCAAGGATGCGCTAATTTCGAATATGTATCAAGGGAAACTCATATTTAAACTCGAAAATGTAAATGGATCACATGAAACCCTTATGAACATTAGACTGACTCATCAACTTAATGACGTCGATATAGATCACTCGCGTTCGTCTATGGAAAAAAGTTAGATTGATTGTTGGGATTACTTACCCATAATTATGAAAATTTAAGCAATTATGTTAAAAAAAAAAAAACTTGATATGGACAAAGATAAGCCTTTTAATGTAAGGTGCAAATTCGGATAAATCACGATGAGAGCATCATAAAGAATATATATACTTATAAACTCACGTTGATCTATTTAATCTGTTAAGCTCAAACAGAAAGTGCTACTTGGAACCGTTATAAAGTTAACTAACCTATACGTGCTAATTTTATGTATCCCAACGTAAGCGAATCATACAAGTATTAAAACTAGTGAATCTACTCATAAATCTAATAAAATAGACGCAACTAGGGATTCTGGTCCATGCATTGAGCACGTTACATCAGTCAAAATTTATATAGAATCTATTTTTAAAGTTCATAATATTAAGATAAAGCTCACATGTTGAATAACACCAGACATGTGTATGGTATCCTCAATTTATCAATAAAGTGAATGAAATCCGCATCAAATTTAGTTAGATAATGTTGTATCAATTGCGACACTTAAAATTGATTACTGAACCAATGCATATACACCGTGTCTCCCAAGATTCTCCATTAGCATACGGTTTGATGTGTCAAAATTGAATGAGTTGAAAAATTCAAGCTTCCCATTAATGCACTTAAAAAAAAAAAAAACAGGAAAACCTTCACTGTCAAATTACCAATGGGAGATCTAGTATTAGACAGTATCTCATCATCCCAAGCAATAAACTATAGACAATATCTCATCATCCCAATCAACAAACTATCGCACAAACAGAGAAATTCTCACTGACAACCCTAGAAATGAGCTTGTGACAAACGAGCAATGTTTGTATCATCCTCACTTGGAAGGATAATCAGATGGGAAAACCCAAAACGGAGGAGGCTCGATCTTGTCGGAACCGACTTCGCAAATCTCCTTCACCTTCCCGCTCTGCAAGCTGTACACCCCCATGTCGTGCCCACCGTACAGGTCGTCGTGCTCCGCCGGATCCCAGTTATCGTCCGTGAAGTACACCGAGTTCCCCTCGAACTCCGGAAAGTCCCGGACCGACACCGATCTCGAGTGGCTCCCCCCCACGAACACGGCCCGCTCCCCGATCGAGTCCAGCCCCACCCACTCCTCGCTGTTCATGTCCAGCATGTACACATGGAAATACAGCGTTCTGTAGGGACAGACCAGAGGGCGTATGTCCTCGTCGGTCAGGAGGTCATCTTCTTCGACCGGGACGCCGTGTTCGTTCACGAAATACCCTGCAAACCTCACGAGAAGCAAAATCTCACCTGCCGCCTCGACTATGTATGTGTTCGTGAAACAAAGATTCCTGAGAACGCGTGCAGCCTCGGCCGATTTCTGCGGGAAGGACGACTTGATCTCCATGAGTTTTATGGGGTGGTCCCGATTGAAGTCCCACACTTCGACGAATCCGTCGTTGCCGAGGGCGAAGAACGTTCCGTAGTAGAACATGACATCGCTATAAGGAGCATGCTTGCCAGTTAGCTCGGTCCATGCACCGCCTCCGCCGAAGTCTTTAGAGCCGCAAATCGCGAGCTTCGACTCGCTGCCAAAGATCGCGACGACCCAGCAACTATTGCCCTCATCATCATCTTGATCATAAGGGCTCGCTGATAACACGGCCTTCGAGATGATATACTCGCGCAGCGTCCGGAGAGGAAGCAGGGCCGTGGTCCGCAAACGTTTCAGATGGACCGCCTCATAAAAGGCGGCTGAACCGCGGCCGTCGTCATCGTCGTCCCTCCGAAGCACTTGGAGCACGCAGGGGAACGTCTCGACGGGAGGGAGGCGGAGGACCCGGCCGCCGCGGATCGGGTCGAGGAGGTAAGGCTCCGAGTCCTTGTCCAGGAGCACGAGCCAACCGTCCGAGGACCCGACGCAGCGGCTGTCGGAGAATGTCTCCGGGAAGCCGCGGAGGGCGAGGGCGGTCTTGTCCTTGAGGCTGAAGAGGCGACAGCCATGGCCAACCTCGTCCTTGTCGAGAGGAAGCATCAGCAGTGGAGACAGAGAAAGAGGAAGGCTGGGAGAGAGAGAGTCGCAGGCATTGATGGCCATCGTTGATGGAGGAAACGATCAGATAGAGATAGAGAGAGACAGTAATTGAAGAGGCACTGCTACCGATGCAGTTCATTTGTAGGGTTCTTCGGAGAAAAACGAGTGATTTCTCTTGTTTTCCTAAACGGGTTGATTTGATAAATTGGATTTTTATTTCCTAATACGAAATTGCCTGTTTCAGATTTGCGTGAACGTTTGGCGCTGGAGATTAATAGGAAACTGGATCGCCAGGAGTTGTTTCCTTCTTTCGAGTATGAGAAAACAAGCGGGAAAAAAGAGCAGGTCGGCGGAAAAATTATTCATTTCGGCAAGTACTAAAATAGGGAAATAAGCTGTATTTCACAGTATGTACATTATTTGATCAATACGGCACATTTTACATTTTCTGATTAATTCCTAATTAAACGGATACATTTAGTATTCTAACGTAATTTATTTTTAGCTTCTTCTTTTTACAATTTACAATCAATAAAAGATCAAATTCGGAAGAGATAAATGGTTTAGAATGATAACTAGGGTTTTTCAAGATATGCATTTTTATCTTTTTTTTAAAAATAAACTACATTCATGTTAATTTGATATAATTTCATATTAAGTGGATTATTTATGTACTTATTCACGAAATGAAATAAGCAATGCTTCAAAGTACGAAATAATGTATTCATTTTCCTTTTCTATTATTATTAGATCCATTGCTAATATAAAATGTACTTACACATAACATTTGATGAGTTACATGTGTGTTTGGAGATAATTTTGTACACGAATTTCTCAGTATGTCCAGTAAAGCAATTGTTAGTGTGTAGATAGGATAAGAACACTAAGTGCCATAACTTTCGTACAACATCACTTTAGTGTCAAATTTATTTTCCGGATCATTTAATTACTACTTAAAAAAATGATCATTTAAGTGCCAACTACGTTGCGGCAATATTCTATTATTTTTCGATCCAACGTGGCTTGCCGACGCTTGACTTGGCATACATAACATAAATGACATCTCTAAACATGTTTGCCCTAATATGAAACCTTATTCATGGAAGAGAGAACCCTAATTATTGTGCCTAGGCTTTGGGCTAGATTTGGATAGTGATGGTCAATTTCTAGGTCTGGATTGAGGGAAAAGTGTCAAAAAAAGTCATAAATATTTTGTATTTGTGCTAATTTATTCCTAAACCTTTTATTGGTATCGATTTAGTCTTAAATATTTTGATTTTGTGCCAATTCAGTCTTTCCGGCTAATTTTGACTAAATTTTGCTGATTGAGTTCCAAACGGCTAACATGGCACGATCGATGTTGACGTGGAAAATTTTTAATAATATTTTAATAATTTTTATGAATTTTCATTTTATTTATTTTTCTTTTTTCCTTCTCCTCCTCCTTCTAGCCAGTCACTAGACCTTGGCAATTAGCTAGAGGTGACCATCTGGCGAGCCTCACCGGCCACTAGGAGGCTCAAGCCCTTGCTAGAGGCCACAAGGTCGCGCTTGTGAAGCCTTGAGCCCTTGCCAGGCTGAGCAAGGCTCGACCTTGTTGGCTTGCTGGCCCAGCTTGAGGTCACCCTTGTGGGTTGGGTGGCCTTGAGCTAGCCTCGCCAGAGGCTGGTCGCCGAGGTTCGGCAACCCGCTAGAGGAAGGGGAAGGGGAAGGAAAAAGAAAAAAATAAAAAATTAAAAAAATTAAAAAATTATTAAAAATTATCAACATCAACCAATTGGCATCCAATTAGCAAAATCCAACCAAAAAGCTAGAAAGGACTAAGTTGGGACCAACTGAAAATGTTTAGTATCATATTGACACCAAGTAAAAATGTTTAAAACTAAATTGGTACAAATGTAAAATATTTAGGACTTTTTGACATTTTCCTCTGAATTGAAGTCAAATTTTTCTTTCCAAATCACTTAATTACCAATTTTAAACAAAACAATCATTTAAGTGTCAATTACGTCGTTGCAATATTCTATTATTTTTTTGATCTGACATGGCTCGCCGAGGCTCTGACTCGGTATACATAACATAAATGACGTCTCTAAACACGTTTGCCCTAATATAAACCCTACTCAGGGTTTGGGCCAAGTTTGGACAGTGATGGTCAATCGCCAGGTCTGGATGGCAGTGTTCGGCCGGGGACGGCGGCTAGTGCAGTCGCTGTTGCATTAGCCACAAGGCAACGGGAGCATTCGAAACCGAGATTAGAAGAAGAGGATGGCGAAGAAGAGAAGAGCTAATTAACGTCTTTAGCATCTACTCACTTTTTGCTTGATCACTTTAATGCCAAAAGTGAATAATGAGAATATTCCAATCTTGTACGACAAAGAAAAAAGAGAATTAATGTCTTTAGCAACTGCTCACTGTAGTGTCTATCTTGCAGTAGGTTGAATAATAGAGAAGTAGTTTGAAGAAGGAGAGACCATCAATTCCATGCTGAATATTCTATTTTTAGAAAAAGCCACGTAGGAATAAACATTTTATTAAAACAACTTTGTAATTTATAAAAATCACTTAGACATTAATATTCAATTATAAAATGTCCATTTTGACTTTTGGTCGAAATTTGTCGCCGGAAATACTTAAACGATTTTCTTTTTTCGATTTGACACTAAAGTGATCCAATAAAAAAGCTTTAATGGACAATTCGAACTAATTGAATAAGGTGCCCTTTCAAAAAATAAAGCTTGATTTGCGGTTCTTTGGTGGGAAATCCACCAAAGCTAAAATCCCATTGTTCGAACATAGGCTCGAGAGAGTTTTTAAGGGTGCGCATAACAAAATTTCTGAAACAAAATCAATTTCTATTTCAGAAATTGAGAAATTAAAAACTTTAGCTTATGATTTTTTTCTTCAAATCTATTTCTGGAATGGAAATTTGTTTGAGAAATAGAAAAAATCAAATTGCGTTATCATATGAATTTTTATTCCAAACATGTTATAGGGAATAGAGAAACAGAAAAATAGAAAAGTAGAAATTTTATTATACGCGCCCTAAGTCGTTGGTATCATCCCTAGAAGGGGAAACTCAATCATGAAACTGAATTTCCATATGGAAGGAAGTTTAAAAATAAAAAGGAAAAAGCACTTTTTAAAGAAGTGCTATTCTGTCTTCCGCCGACATTCCTTTCGTCCTTTGGGCTCCTTCGTTCAGCCGAGCGAGTAAGGAGCGTTCGAGGAATTTCTTACTTGTCGGATCTTTCACTAAGTAATAGGCCGAGCAATGCTTGAAGCGTCTCGATCTCTAGTTAATGCATCACGAAGGTGGCAGTGGAAAGAATGACGTTTGGAGATTCCGACATCCTTCTTGTCGTCCGCCTCACATGGGGTTAGGGGATAGACGTGTTCGCTCCGCCGCCTAAGATCCTCGAATCTACCACGATCACCATCTGCGGCCTATTTTCGTTCTCTTTCAAGGCTATTCTCCCATGCTTTCCGGTGGTCAACAATCCACAAAAGTTCTTTTTTCTACATTTCAGTGCTGGTCTCTTTCTAATCCCATAGTCTTGGTGAAAACTCTCCTTCCTCTTCAATCAACTAAATTGAGCGGCCTATGAAAAATATAGCTCTTCTAGTGTCTTTTTCATTTGTTAACTATTTTGAAAATTTGACTAAAACATCCAAAATTTATTGCACGTTTTACCAATTGAGTAATAAAATTTTTAATTATGCCATTTGAGTTCTAAATATTTTTTATTTTAATGTTTTTTGCATTTTTCATATTTTATATTTTCTTTTTTATTACTCTTTTTCTTCTTCTCCTTCTCCTTTTCAATTGGAAAGGGACGTCGGCCACCTGCTGAGGCCCGGCAACCCGACTGGCCACTTGGCGAGCGCCTGCAAGCCCTCATCTCTCCACCAACCACAGGCGCCTCCTTGATTCATTCATCTAGCAACTTTTTTGTGCATGTAGTCCACACGTATATCTATATGGTAAGAGTTGGTTGTTCACCCTCTCATCTCTCCGCTTCACGTACAACCCCCACCTTGCAACGCGAACTCACCATGCAAACTCGAGACAGATCTAAATTGCAATCCCGCATTTCGCATGCAGCATTCAGGAACTGCATCAGTAGAATCAATCATTTTCTTTCGCATGCACAGAAACCTAGAGAACGGCTTATTCGACGCACGGTAGCGCAAGCACAATTAATCTAGATGGTATAAATTGGCGAGAGCTTTTCATTTTGTCATAACTCGGTCTCTCTGTATAAGACCTGATAAATCAAAAACCACCTTGCTTTTCAATGCTCAGGCCTTCTTAACTTTCTAATCGACGCCAACATGAATCTAGTACCAGTACCATATCCATATGAACCTTCTCCTTGAAAGTGCAGGACATGTACTTTCTCCCAAACCGCCGCCATCAGTAGACTTGCTCTGAAATGTAGAAAATGTACTTGATGCAGAGAATTTGACGGCTGTGATCTGCAAATCTGCCTCCATGAGGATTACTTCTGAAGAAGAATCTCATCTATTTCCCCTTTCTGGTTGTACATGTCCACAATCTTTTTCGCGTAGGAGGGCATATGTGCACTGGCTCTACATTCATAAAGCTACTGAATTAGAAAACGAGGTAACCAATAATCAGGTGAGCCTAGCTGCGAATGTGAAAAGCATACCTTTGCTTTCCCCAAGCGCGATTCACATGCAAGTAGTTCCGAATCGTATGGTAATCAAGTGAATATCGAGCGAATTCTAAACCTTTCGGGCCAATCTGGATCAATGCGCCGAAATATAAGATTCATACTAAGATTCAGCTTAATTATTTATCTAGTGAAGAATAGAAGAGTTCTCTATACCAAATTTAGAATGAATGCTAGAAAGTTCCCAACAAACTTTGGGGCAGGTTGAGCAGGTCCTTTCCCTGAGAAAGGTAAAATAAAACTTAGCTGTCTAGGACTGAAAATTCAGAAGATACAGAGAGATCCCTTGACAGAGAAAAAGGACAAAAAGAATTGAAGATTTCATCATTCTTAATATGCAGCTGCTTAAATGATCGACCAGGGAAAGTATTCTGTGAAAAAACTGATGACACTTGACAAACATTGCCATAAAGAAATTAAAAAGTGCACAAAGAAAAGGAAATACCCATGTCACTATTTTGAAATCTCATCATCCTTTAGGGGGACCAGAATGAGAAGAGAAGACAGACCAGTGACAGAGAGAGAGAGAGAGAGCATACATACCCAGCTTTGCTTGGTCATCTGCCTTGACAGTTTCCATGACAAATGGTTGTCGAATTCCCTAAAGTAGTATCTATTGGAGTCAAACTGCCACTCTATTTGTGAAAAATCCAAGAAATACAGAGCAAAGAGCATACACTGCTTGTCGTAGGTGTAATCTCTAAAAGATCTTCTACCAATCCAAGCATTTCCCTTCCACGTTCATTTCTGCAATTTTTCCGGAAAGCACAAGGAATAAATTTTCTTTAGCAATATTTTTCATGCTGCATACATCAACCAAACATTGAGATATGCCACCGTAGAATGATCATAATCCACAGTAACTTCAGTCACCTCACTGTGATATACTGTGGATGCTGTGTCATGCTGATTCCAGAGTATTTGGGCACACCCATGTAACCAACCACAAGGTCCTGGAAGTTAGAAAAGAAAGTCAGAATGCATTACACCATGCCTGTCACACCAAATGCCATATCACTAGCACAAAGGGGCTTCCACGAAGAATCACAAAAAACCTCGCCATGCCACTACAGTTTGACTTCATTGAAGAACAATTGTTAGCCATTGTTTGTTTGACCCTATTAAGTTACTAGCCACTAGATTCCATGATATAGAGACTACAGGTCCCATTAAGAGATGCTGATAGAACTTCATGCCTGATGGTTGTTTGACTGGGCATGAAGGAATATACAATTCACTGAAAAGAAAATGCAGATGATAATATAAGCTCATTTGTATAGTCAAAGCAGGCGGAGGAAAACTCACCGCTAAAGCATTTGTATAGTCAAAGCAGCTGTAAGACATAAGAAACATCTTAAGTTAAAACACAAATCACAATGTAAGAGCATAAGTAACCATGAAATTCAACATTTTTTTTTTTTTTTTTTTGGTAAGGTCAAATTCAACATATTTAAATGACCATGCAACCAAAAACATATTGATAGAGAAAATAAAAGAAAATCCAAAAGAATGCAGTCCTGCTCTTTAAGCCAGTCGGCCCAATTTCGACAGGATAGCAATTTTGATGGCATGTCACAGTGTGACAAGAATATACTTGAAGGTGCAGTATGAGAAAATCAAGCGCCAGAATCATTACCTATAGCAAGAAGGAGCAATAACATCAACCAAGTCGTTTGCTGGTAGGCAAAAATAAGGGACCTGTTCATTAAACACTGATGAGAGGATGAAGCAGCTTGATTTATAAAAGCCAGGATAAGCTGGAAGAATGCAGACCACACTACCTCTTCAATATGACCATCCAGATGCTTCAAATGGACCTACCAGAATATAACCATCATCAGATACCTAAATCCTTTATGAGAAGTAGAACTGATAGTGCATCTGCATCGATCAAACTCACACGGTATGCTGAAGGCCTTTAGGGAACATTTTATTCAGAAAAATGCATTTTCTATCAATGCCACAGAAATTCCATGTATTTGCAATAAACAAACTATGAACCAAAGCAATGTCGTGTGATTGTTAGCACAAGGCTTGAGATCTAAAAGCAACTCTTGCCAATTTCTCTCACTAGTTTGAGTTCTTTTTCAAAAACTGATGATTTAACCTACTGTTTTGGGGCTAGTATTCAAGCTATACAATCGGTCGTTCCTTCAAACAATTAAAGGGATGGAACCAAGAAAAGAGCATGCAAGTACGGATAAAGCCAAGAAATCTCAAGATTTTGTCTATCATGGTACATTTTGATGAGGGGACTGACAAGACCTATATAAATCCTCAATGCTACTAATCGATTGTTGAATTCATTCAGAAACGAAAAGAAAGGCACTAGAAAAGGTGGAACAGTTCCATGTAAACCTTGTAATCTTGCATAAACTCATAATGAAGCACTGTCTCGGGTTCACTGCTTGCAGCCTTCAAAAACTTATCTAGACCTTCTCGAGTTCCATTATCCACTGTCATTCAGATCTGTCAGTGCTAACACAATCAATATGTCCACAAAATGTATAGAAAAATTCCACAAAATGTACAACACACAGATAAATTGCCACAACTTTATATATGTGCAAGCCTCTTAAATTAGGGCATCATGGGAGACCAGGCAAAAGAAGTTTTAAATTCTTTTTATATGAATGAGCTGCTTCATCTATAAATTCCCGTTTCACCCAAATGAGTAACATACAATGGAAGATAGTGCGATGTTGCAAAGAATTTGAAAAAGTTTCCACGTTAGCCCCAGTTCATCTTATTTTAGGGCCTAGGTGATACATCACAGCATTTCAGTTCTGATAAACTTCACAGTAGAGCCTCGACAGAAGCATATAACAAAGAGAATTTTCACTGCTTACCACAGTTGGTGCCAAGTACATACAGTTTGTCCAAGTTTAGGTGGTGCTCCACAGATCTTAAGGCTGCAGTTTAAGAAATCAATCTGCATTACAATAATACAAGTTATAATGTAATAAAGACAGAAAGTAGCAACTATCAAGCAATAATACAATTCAAACCTTGCACTTGACAACCCACACCACAAAAAAGGAGACGCTTCACACCAGCAGCCTGTTTAATGCAGAAAATTGTGATTCTGTCAGTAAAAAGTACTATAGAATCAAACTGTTTCAGATAATCTACTGTTACATCCAGTAATGGAATGTAAATCTCATAGACAGAGCAGTCAATGAATTAGATGTAATATGCACATAAGGATAACCAGTGCCTATACACCAGCCAGCAAATTGCCATAAATCATCTCCAACTGATTAAATTCTAATATTCCTTTCACAACAGCACAAAGAACTAACAGTTACAGCATCCCGGAAAGTACCAAACTATGATTTAGGATTAAAGTATTTGCTCTTCAAGAGGAGATGCTTTCTTTATTTTTTGCTTGCATGGATTATGACAGTATTTCCTCAGAGCATAATCAAAAGCTGGCATGTCAAAAATTATTTCAGTCTCATTCACGTGGCATCATGACCTATTTCCATAACAGAGACTATCTCATTACATTTAGCTGAAATTCTCAAACAATGAGATCCAGAATGGCAGGTTGCTGGCTGCCATAGGAGTTTTATTTTAAAACGTTCAGCTATCTCTTGACTCTTGCAAATAAAAAAAGAAAGATGAGTCATGTCAGCTTGATCTTAAAAATGAGGAAATTGGAAAAAAGGTGACGTTAGATACAAGAAAAGGGCTCTATCCATTCAGAAATGACCCATTACAGTGTCGGTGCCATGGCAATGAAAGCTGTTATGGGCCTTGCAGCCACTTTAAATTTCATTGCCAACGAGATATTGGCCTCTGAGAGTTCCATTACATAACAGCCTATATGCACTGATCTCTAAAACCTTAGTGCAGGCACTTCCCCCAAGATTACTGAAAATGTAGCCATCCTACAGAGAAGGACTTGGTAAATGCATTTTAAATGTCCAACCACTGGACTGACCATTAAATAAATTTCACTTCCTGCTAGAGTTTCCAAAAAGAACAATAAACATCAAAACTTCCCGACTCTAATTTTTAACAACAAAGCTCCAGGTCTAATACATTGAGGCACATCGTTATAATCTTGTTTCTTCAAGCTTGACATTATGGACAGAGCAAAAGGAGGAGGATGTGCTTCTCTGAGAACAGCAGCTATGTAATTAAAAGGGGAAAACAGTATTTTGCACTGAAAGGCAAAAACACTAACCTCGACAAGAGCAAGAGTATTCAGATTAGGAGACAATGTTGGCTTAACACCTTTGGCAGCTAGAACTTCTTCAGGCGTCCTGTACAAAGAAAGTAAGGACAGAAAGAAAAGGGACAATTGACATCTAGAAACATTTGATAAAGGCAATCCAACTAATAAAATATGAATGGGAAAACCAGTCTACAAACAGACCTTGCCAAAACAGGCCTTGGAGAAAGCCTGTCATCTGGATCACTGACATCAGGGAGAACATGAGAATTGTGTTAACCATGTCAAAAACAGGCTTTAGAAGGTCAACAAGCAGACAGATAACCATCAATGATTGGAAAAAATGTTACCTCTGCACACAAATGACAGCCTCCACCATGCCTGATTTAAGCATTTCAATGGCTATTGTTGTCACAACACCAGTCCACTGTGCTCCTATGCCCCAGCAAAATATAGAAAGATTAGTATTTTAATATTCTGTAATGGCTTATACATCCTAGTTAATGCTTTCCAAAAAGATTGCTATAATGCCCAACTCAGCCACGCTTTGCATTGCTACTAACACATTCAGATTTACAAGGCAAAGTATCACAATGTATGGTCTACAAAATGTCATGGCAACCAGGAGTAGGTTTCCTAGAGACTACATCTCAGCGAACATTCTGCTTATGGATATAATCCCTGCAACTTTATTATTGGTCTTCGTGATTGCTTCCCTTTTTTGTCTAATAGAAAATTGTTGTTTGTCCAGGGATTTGGTCATTAATTTTTGGTTTCTGCCATATTCTTTTGTCACTAATGGTGTCTGAGATGGAATAATTCAAGGTAGAGGAGGGCTAAAGTTTGGATGTGAAGCAGATGGTATTTACATGCTTGCATAAGCAAGTGAATGTGGAGGAGAAAATTAGGAGGGAGAATAAATCCTTTGGGCCTGTTACTTTATTCTCTCCGCAAGCAGAGAAAGTATAGGCAACTTGACATTTTTCCCCAGAGAATTTCTGAATTCCCTCTCTATATTATGGCAAGTGAACATTAACAGTGTTTTTGGGAGATCCTTAGAAAAGGGCTCCTTTACTTTCTATCCAAAGTTTTACTTTCCTACCAAAATGAAAAACAGAACCGCAAAGAAAATGAAAATTTTTTGATGACTCTGAAGGTCATTTGCAAAGTTTTAGAGGTTGAAGCACAATTTTGAATGCTAGAGGAAAAATTTTAAGCCTCTGGTTGACTGCTTTTGTTGCTTCAGATAATTGACATTGTGGTGATTCCTCAATTAAACTCCCTGATATTCAGTTTCACACTCTTGAGTTTGGGTAATAAAGAATTATGTGTATGAAAGATAAGTCATGATATTTTATGTCTGGCAGTTACTTCCATGAATTTTCATTAACAACTTCCATGCCATTGAAATATCATTTTTTCTCTTTTGTTGGTATTAATCACTCCTTTCATG
Source organism: Eucalyptus grandis (assembly GCF_016545825.1). Lineage (NCBI taxonomy): Eukaryota > Viridiplantae > Streptophyta > Magnoliopsida > Myrtales > Myrtaceae > Eucalyptus > Eucalyptus grandis. The sequence continues at coordinate 5,933,408 of NC_052619.1, read as the reverse complement.
TTCTTTCTCCTTCAACCCACAGTAATGATTTGTGTTTGGAGCTAGGACTTAAACTGAGATGTAGTCTCCAGGAAACCTACTCCCGGTTGCCATGACATTTTGTAGACCATACATTGTGATACTTTCCCTTGTAAATCTAAATGCCTTATCAGCATTCTCAATTAGCCTAAACCTTTATCGTTGCCATCGAGACAGATGTTTCCGGAATCGATAGTGCACCTAGTCAGTTCTTGACTGAAAAATTCCATATGGAACTAAAACCACAGACGTCAGTTAAAAAATTCACAAAGAATTACCTTCTACAGGCTGAGTCTTTCGAGCATACAACAGATCCTCGTGGACCCCAAGATATGTCTCGTCCAGGGAATCTGTCTTTCTCCCCCTGCCATGAACACGAGGCTCGAGTTCCTAGATTCGATCAACAATTAATCAAGCTCAGCACTTTAGGAAATCCAAAAGGAGATGGATGTACAGGATCTAGCTAACAGAAAAAGGACCTTATCAATCAAAATTTCACAGAATACAAGCGCCTACTAATCTCGACGCAACAACTCTGTCATTTTTCTATTGGACAAAAGGAAAAAGACACGGAGATGATCTATCGGAAACAGAACAACTTACTTCGATCTTAGACATGCCATCTCCGAGGAAGGCGCAGGCGCTCTTCACATGCGCTATGTAATACGTGTCGCACAACCCGCACCGACTGGTCGGAACCGTAAGAAAGAAAACACCAAAACCGAAAACCGCAAGTTCATCGAAATCGTTCCTCGCTCGAAGAAAAAAACAAGCAAGAGAGCAAGTCGGACTCGGTTCACCTGCAATGGTCCTTGGCGGGATAAGTGCCGCCCGGAGGGATGGGCCTGGACCGCTCCCGCCAGTCGGCTCTCGGCTTCGCCGGCTTCGAGCCGGAGGGCCCCGTCTCTGAAGAGGAAACCGAGAATGACGACGTCTCCCCCAGAAGAAAAGAAGTACGGAAGTCGAAGGAAAGCAATTACCTTTAGAGGAGGAAGACGACGGGGAGGAGGAGAAGCGAACCGAGAGACGGAGAGAGCGCGAAGAGAGGGCGGCGATTGCCGGAGATATCGCCGCCGTCGCCGTCGCCGTCGTCATCTTCGGCGGCGAGGCGTTTGTGCAATAGTCGCTACGGAGAAGCTCGGAGAGAGAGGCAGAGAGAGAGAGAGCGCGCGAGAGCCACAGGCATAATAGATAGATATCTCCTCAGTGTAACGGTACAGTTAACTTTTTCGTTGGTAAAAATAAATTATAATTTTAGTTCAAAAAAATAAAAAATAAATTATAATTTCTTCAAAAAAAAAAAAAAAAACCGGAATGACTTATGTTAACTTTTTTTTTTTTTTTTTTGCAGGTAAAGATAAATTATAATTTAATTTAAAAAAAAAAAAAGAGAGGAATGACTTATGATGTCGAGATTGATACTTTCTGAGATATTTATGTCATGTGTTTTAGTTTAATTTCGCTATTAAAAGAGGACGTGACGAGACAATGATTCGATTCTACTCCCCCTACTCAAATGCGCCACCATGGCGCTGCTACTGACCACCTTCTGGCGACCGTCGCAGGGTGGTCGCCCGAGAATTTTCCTCTCTCGATCGCACACCGTTATCAGATTCGTCTTGGCTCATCTGATCATCACAGACCACTTGCTGATGACCACCATTCGGTGGTCGCAGAGCAAACGGCCCCTGCCGAAAAGTTTCCCTCTCTCGACTGCGGACCGTCGTCGTGGTCAGGCATCAGATATCGTCATGATCTGGGGAACTTACCGTCGGAAATGCGACCCCCACAGGCATTGGTCATTCTGGATCATTGTAGACAAATTTTTTTCTCCCTTTTATACTCTATAATGTCCAAGATACCAAGATTAATCCATCAAATTGATTCGCAAATATAATGCAACAAATTTTCATTGTCCTCTTAAATGAATCCATGAGCTTAAAATAACTTATTACAATTCGCCTCACGGAAAAACCGAGGGGCTATGGAGGTTTAATGTGCGCGACGAAAATGGTAAAAAGGATCATGCGCCGGCTATTGGTATAGAGAGGCTTAAGAAAAGAAGTAGAAGAAAAGAGAGAGATCCGTGGATCTCCCAAACTCCATAAATCATTTCCTGAACATTTGACCCCAAAGCTACAACCCACATATAACAAAGAATGGGCTGCAGACTCTCTACTATTTAAGACAACAGATTGATACATTATTCCCCACTTTTGAATCTATATCCCCACCATTCAATGTTTCCACGCCCAACAATGCTTCTCTCACCAAAATTTTTGATATCCCAACAGAGAGCACAAAAAAAAAAGAATTTCTCTCTTGACCTATGCCCGAAAGAAAAAAAAAATCAAAATGAAAACCGAATTTGGCCTACCTATTTGGAAGGCCTTTTCACTCGCCATAAAGAATGGATTTTGTATTGTCAACTCGGATATACAGATAATGGCCTGCAGTGAATCGCCAAAGAGAGATGCCACTGGGGCTCCGACGGTTTCGTCGTCACATGTATCCTCATATCCAGGTTATATCAAAGGAGCTTGCTGGTTCTTCTTCTTGAGGGCCCTCCAGGGAAAAGCTTCATTATCCATCCCAACACCCTCTCCACCACCTAGAAAGCAAAATAGAGGTTAGTTCAGCAGAGATCTCGCAATCGTCCTAAATCCTGGGGAATAAATACTAAAACTTATCCACCTTCTTCCCTCCCTCTCTACCCTTCCCTTCTCTCTCTCTCTCTCTCTCTCTCTCCTGTTTTTGGTCCAGAAAAAGTACATCCACCTACTTACCCCACAGCACTCCATTTCTCATGTCAATGGTTTAGAACCCTTGAGGGAAAAGTTTCGAGCACAATGGCAAAGGAAAACAGGACGTTTATCTTGAAGGCAGGATCTCATTTGGAATTTCTCTTATTTTAATGCAATTAATTACAGATGACACACAGAGGTGCCCATATCAGCATGGGCACACATGCTGACAAAAATACACACAAAAACATGTATGCCCACCCCACACCCACACCCACATGCACACACATCTCGCGCGCGCGCGCACGCACACGCACACACACACAGAGTACCTCATCACCCTCATCTGCATATGCAATATTCTCTTGCACATTGCGAGAATCAGGTAGTTTGGTTGCTGGCAGGTGGTCATGGACCATGCTCTGAGCAGTCAAAAGTTCTAATCTCTGAGTCTGGATTTCGAGTTTACGAGACAACTCTTCATTCAAGGCCTTCAGTTACACGAGAGAAAAAAACAAAGAATTAGAATTTAATTTTCAATATGTGGGACAAATGAGACAACATATTCCACAAGTAAAAATATTCAACTCATCTAGTTAAAAAAGACGGAAGTGCCGTGTCAAAAAATAAATAAATAAATACACGAATGATTATGAGCACAACTTTGAAACAGAAGGATGCAGCATAATAGGGCATGTAATTACGCATGCACTATCTAAATTCTCAAAATACTAAATACTGAAGTTGCACAACTTCCACTATTAGGTTGAACAAACAAAGACATAAAGTCCATCAATACATATCTACTCGAGGTCAAACCATTAAAAACTCCATTAAATAACAAGTGGAGTCATATTGACAGAACTAGTGCATTCTTTCACATAAGCACTAAGCCTTCCAAGTAGAGGAAGAGAATGAGTGCATGCTGACCCAGGAGAACCTGGAAACTCTGCAGTAAGATTGTTATCAAGACAGACTGAGGTGGGATTATAGATAACACAAGCCAGACAAGCCTACCTTAAGTTTGGTATTTTCAGATGTTTCAGACGCCAACGCCTTCAGTAACTCTTCTTTTTCTAATGCTAACTGCAAAGAGCAATGCCACATGAATAAACCTCAGTTCCAGAAACCAACGACTCACAAGAGCCAAGAGGTGTAAGTCAAAATCATGAACAAAAGACTAAATCAAGGGCAAGAAACCTGGAAGTTGACAATAAGGACTAGAGTAAGTCTGTACCTCTGATATCACTGTATTGATATTTACGATCATTCTCATCTGATCAGCAGGTATATATACAGATGAAGCTTCGATATTTAACTGAACATCTTCAGATGGCAACAGGGAACTAGATGCATCATAGCCAGAGAGAGACCTGTCATGTTCCATATGCTCGACGGGACGCTCGATGGAACTTTCTGATACAACATCTGCATTTACAACAAATTAAATGTGACTAATTCAGTAATAATTTAAGGCAAAGCTCCGCGTAGAGCAATTAGAAATTACTTGGTTCCATGTACATCAACATGAATCTGCTGAAATTGACAACCAGAAGGGAATTCATGATGACACCCAACGTGGGAGGGGCCAGAATGAAAAGTCTAGGTGGACAACTTCAGCTGCCCTCGTATAACTTGTTATTGACTGGAATTGCCAAATGCTATCCTTATTCTTTGAGGAAAAGCATTCGTTTTCTATGTCATTACCGGGGTAAAGAAACTTCATTCGCTCAATTCCAGCAGATAAGGGCTGAAAATATAGTCAAGGGTCATTAAGCCTTTTTCCCAACCAGGTCCAATTAACATTGATGACGCAAAGAGTTGATCATGCTCAACCATCCAACTAGCATTTCAAATCCTTTTGTAAACCCTAATTTTCCATTTGGTTGAACATCCGGAAAGCAACATTGTTGCTTCAACTCGAAGGGCTTTCAAGTGACAATCCAACACAAACTCGCTGTTGACTCTCTCTACCACACATAAAAAAATCAGCTATCTGTCCTCCCCTGGAAATAAATAGTTATATGTGCACATTTAATAGTAGCATCAGAAAAACAGAGGACCACCCTTACCAAGGTCATCAGTTGAGGTGGATATATCTTTTCTACTGGCAATGCTCTTGCTTAAATCACCAGAAGCCCTACCGGCTGAAGCTTTCCGTAACTTTGACTGCAACAGCTTCTTTTCTGTTCCAAACATAATGGATGTTAGCACAGAGATGATGCATGTACAATTAACAAGCAGATCAGTACAACTGTTCCATCAATTAGAACTCTTTTTCATTGCCTACATTATAATAAGCACAGGAAATTAGGAACCGCATTGAAAAAAAAACCACCACCTATAAATCAAGCACACTGAACTTCAGCCTCCCTTCCACAAAAAGTTCACTCTTCTTAGGCTGATGGTCAATTATCCTTGATAGTTTCCAGTGTCTCGCGCACTTCTAAAAAAATTGCCTCAGGAGAGAAGTTATCTCAAGGTTTTCTGGCAATATCCTTTCACTCTTCTATGGGGAATCTTTTATGAGTTTCTCACCTCTGTGCTATATAGGTAGGGGTTCAATATGCTAGCCTTTTAGCCAATTAATGGGTTATAAGTTCACCAGGTAAAAACAGAAACAGAGAAAGAAATGAAAAAGATTAGGCTTCGCATGGACAAGTACTGTCTGCACAGGGAGGGAAAGAAGAAAAGAAGCGCGAAGCAGCAGTAAAGGACAATAACTAATTAACAAAGGGGAATTTCATGTCCAGGAAAAAATTTCATCAAAGATGAAGTTTTGATAGTCGATTAAATAATGGAAACTGCAACCACATGCAGTGGCATTGACAGCAGTCAATGGTTTAATTTCAATCATGCACCCAAGTTATATGGACTTTTGCCTTTCTTCTCAGAACTCTGTTAATTTATTTTAGTCCTTCAAACAAGCACATCTCTTCATAAATACTGTTAAAGTATCCCACATCACTGCTTGATGGGGTTTCAATGCACCTAATAATAGCGTAGCTTCTTCCACCTATAGGTTTAAGCTTTTAGGTTAAACTTGCAAATATAGTATCGAAGCCAGGTTTAGATTAATTTCACATTTGAGGATCCCCTTCACCTCTTCCATGTGCTGTTCTTATTCCGGTTTTTACATGAGAAGACGTGTGCATATCACTTGTCTATGGGAATTCAATACACTTCATATTCATGTAGTTTCACTGCACTTATTGGTTTGACCATTTAGATACTTCTTACCAACTGCAAATTTAGACAAGCATCCACATCACCCCCATGCCACAATATAACTTCTGATTCCTATAAGCATCCACATTGATTAGTCTTCCTAATGATGCATCATTCCTCATTATACTTAACTTCTGGTTTACTTAAAAGTAGGCTACTATTAATGTCCAACAGATTTCCAAAAGTTTTGTCAAGGTGCTGTAAAGTCGATTTCCCAAGCAAGTGGAAGAATCATCTTTCATTATATATCTATCTATCTATCTTCCCACCTTGCACCGTGTTAGGTTCTAAAGGAAGTTTATTCTATCTGACGATTTTGAAGCTGTAGATTGTCGTTGACCGGGTTGACTTGATCAAACGAAGTGTCTACACCTTGGATCCCCAGATAATTTTTTAATCAATTGACTTCTTGATACAGGATATTAAGATGCTAATATAAAAGAAAAACTAATATTCATACATAAACATATCGAATAGGTTGATAAATGGTCGACGCATACCTTCTTGAAGAGCACTGACAGTGGACTGGAGGTCCTGACGATCTTTTTCTAGGCTAGATACTTTCTTTCTGCATTGCATTTATAACAGCTACTGTCAAAATAATCAATCACTGTCAAGATAATGCACGCAGATATCTACTCCAAAGAATAGCATTATTTTCCCTCAAATAAACCCAAGAAAGAGAATTTTCGAATGCCTCTTGTTTCTCACAGGAGAACTACAAATTTAAATGCATAGAGCACTCATCAAGTTGGTCCAACCACGGGGCTTCTTGCTGATATTTGATTTCGCATCTGTCTCGTAAACAAAAAAATTTAATGATGCTACAAGATTGCTTAGAATTAAGATTGCAGTAGCAACTCTACATCATAAAGCTTCCCCCATTCTTTTCTAATCTTAAATGGATGTACATGAGACAGCTTATAACATGCACTGGAAATGTTAATTTGATAGCTCATAAACATTTTCAGTGATAGATAAGAGTTACACACATAAGATTTAATTGTAAAATCTTCAACCTTGTCCAGCAACAATTGCAGACATCCTTAAAGTAGACTTCTTAGAATAAGGGAGATTTTTAAAAAGTTCTAGGAGGACAAGCCAGCAATTCAAGCATGCAATCGCTGTTGTAAAAAGTGCATGAAAGTGATGCATACTTGTATGTAGAAATTTCTGCTTGTAACTTTTCCAATTGCCTTTCCAGCTTTAACTCACTGGACCTCAACCTGAGAGCCTACAATCAGTTCAGAAATAAATTCATTGAAGGGTAACCAAACATCCATGGAAATGCATGTACATTCAACAAGAAACTGCTGTTCACATAGTAAGAAAATGCAAATCAATCTAATTATTGACTCTATCATTTCATTCATTGACAAAAATACCAACACAACACATTGCAATTTCATTGGGTCGGGGGGGAGGAATGGCCAATTAGATCAAAACTTCCTGCGTACACCCGAATTACGTGACAAATTAATTATGTAGCATAATCACTATATGGTCCTGACAGCAAGTACACCCAAAACAAAATAGTTTCAATTATTTTTTTTTTTTACCAAAAAAATGAAGGCAACTTTGCAAAACCCAAACAATGAATGAAGACAAATCATAGAAGGTTCAGAGGGAAAAAATAGGTCTAATAGTAAAAAGCAAACCGTCCTATATGGTCCTGACAGCAAGTACACCCAAAACAAAATAGTTTCAATTTTTATTTTTTTTTTTTACCAAAAAAATGAAGGCAACTTTGCAAAACCCAAACAATGAATGAAGACAAATCATAGAAGGTTCAGAGGGAAAAAATAGGTCTAATAGTAAAAAGAAACCGTCCTATATGGTCCTGACAGCAAGTACACCCAAAACAAAATAGTTTCAATTTTTTTTTTTTTTACCAAAAAATGAAGGCAACTTTTTTAGAAGGTTCAGAAAAAAATAGGTCTAATAGTAAAAAGCAAACCGTGAAGGCACCCAAAACTTTATTTTTTTTTACCAAAAAATGAAGGCAAAAAACCCAAACAATGAATGAAGACAAATCATAGAAGGTTCAGAGGAAAAAATAGGTCTAATAGTAAAAAGCAAACCGTCCTTCTCACCTGCTTTACTTTACACTTTTTTCACAGCTAAGTACTTTAAGTTAAATATAAATCCTCCATATATCTCATGGCTTTTCTTATCAAAAAAGAAAATATAATTAACTTCATGGTAGACACTTCTGATACCAAATAATGATTGGGAGGAAATTTGCTTCCCCTGCAAGCTCCTTACCTTCTCTTCTAAGCCAATAACTTCAGAAGCCAATACTTTGGCCCGTTCATCAGCTGCACTACATTCTAATTGTGCATTGGTATATTCAATTCTGATAGCCTCAAGCTCCACCTAGCAAAGGCACGAAGAGAAGTTGCTCATGGATCAGCCATACCACTGTAAATATTAGCAGAGAATTGTGCAACCAAACTGCCTGGTCTACTGATAGCTGGGTGACCATCTAAAGACAGTAAGCAGATGAACACAGCAATGGAAAAAGAAATTGAGTTCAGACTCAGAGAATTTCCAAGAGTCTACGAGTTATATGCCACTAACATTACTCTTTGCCGGTCCTTCCAAAAGTAACCAAACATGCTGATACAAGAATATATGCATTCCAGGGAAAGGAGTCTTAAATTTATTATTATCAATTTTAACTAGTTCAAAATCTTACACCTTTGGTTAGTGGAACAGTTGTGGATGCTTTCTTTGGTAAATGAGTGAGCTCTTCTTTGAGCTCCTTTTCTAATATCATGAGTATCACCTCTTTGGTGTCCTAAAGTGAATTTTCCCTTGTCATAAAAAAAAAAAACTAATCGCAAACAATATGACAGTCCAAACCACAGTACACTCTTGATATGACTATCATCAGTAATCCATTCAGCAATGCAACTGAGGACAACCATAGATAGTTATTTCACTGAGGAACAGTGGAATAAAAGGTCATTAGCTGCACCATTTATAAAGTGAAAGGTAAGCTAGGTATATTCATAATTGCATCTTGCAACATACTTGACCCAATTAGCCGTATCACATAGGATTTTTGTCAACCCTCTTGATTACCATCGGCAAAACCTACAGTCAAAGAAAATCCTGTTGGAGGCATTTATCTCTTCCTAAAGTCCATATTTAACCCAATAAGCTATCAAAGGTCCAGTTATAGCTCACTCTGGCTCGAGATACTTTTACCAAGAAAACTGCAGCATGTCAGCAACACTCGGTTGTGCATGTTTAAGGTTGACTTGCAGGATTGCTGGCATTTTAATTGCATGCTTATGCACGTCCCCAAGAATTTTCTGAGGAAAATAGATTATACATGTCTGACATGTTATGCGACAGGAGTTGATGCATTCAGATAGAGACATAGCCTCCTTTGCATGATTAGGTTACAGAGAAGTTATTGATTAGAATGACGCCATTATCTATTTCTTTTATGCTCTTCTCAGTATTTCCATTAGCTCACTGTGTGCACTTATACTAAGTCAATGAGATTCATTGTCACCTAGTAAGGTAACACATTAAACCAAATCACCTTCAATAGCATTCCTTTCTACATTATGCATCACATGTACATGCAATTAATACATGATAAAAGTAAAACAACCAGCAAACTTTTGAATCATGGCATTGTGTAAGTGTAGAAGTATATAACTTTACAGAAACTTAAATTACGCAAAAGAAATTACTAATGACAGATTTTTCGTAACAGCAAACAAAGGACAAATATTCAGGTCCCTACCAATCGTGCATTAATCTCCTCCTCTAACTTTTCCATATCAGCCTTTAGTTGGTTGACAACACTTCTCTGGCATACAAGAAACAACACAAAATAACAAATAAATGTAAACTTGCCATGATTTAAAACATCAAGCATCATGTTCTAAGAGAAATAAGAATTAAAACAGTTCCTTGGAATATGACGCCTTGTAGAGTAGCTAGTAGAGAACCAGACAATTAGCACTCAATTAAGTAGTCATCACAAATTTACAACCAAGCATTTAATAAGAACTCTCAACTTAATATCCCAAAAAATCAGTACTTGTTTAACTCCACTTTCCCACACCAATTAGGACATGTGCTAAACAACTATAACAAAGCAAAGGACTTGCAAATTAAATTCATCATTTTACATTAGCCAGAAAGGGCAAGGGCCTTTGTCACCAAGCTAATCTTCATTTTCACATCAGTTAATTGTTTCACATATCTATCATTCGCATAACATACCAAGATGTCCATTAATATAAAGATGTATCTTCATCATTTTATCCTACACCTCTTTGTCACGAGCATCATTAAGATCCTCGACTTTAGCAAATCCACAAGATAGATCTTTAAGTTGTAACTAATTTTAAGTACACCCAAACGAGATCTTTAACCTACCAATATCCAACCCCCCGTTCTTCTCCTTTACTTTCCTTTTTTCTCTTTCTTTTGCACTTAAAGAGGACCAAAAGAAAATAAGCTGAGAACTGAGACCCCTTAATACATCTTTAACACTTTTCTTCCCATTGCAATAAAATCCTAACATTTCACGGGCTAACTATCAACATTAGAAAGAAAAAGATTGCAGATAATAGTAAACAACCAAGAAATGACCAAACAAGAAGACACATAAGCATCAAAGTAGTAAAGATGGATATATTTATCACTGCTATTAAGGGAACCTGTTGGTTATAACTGTCTGTCAAAGAAGAATTGTCAGTTGCTAAGGACTCTGCCAAAGCCCTTGAAGCCTCAAGAGCTCGTTGCAAGGAAAATTTTTCTTGCGTCAAATCTTCAATGTGCTGCATTGAATTGGTAAAAGGTATCACGTTAATTTAATTCAAACAATCATTTATTCTAACAACAGAAAATTTTGACTTTTCCAATCACTAGTTTCATTCCAAGATTTTCCATGTTCAATCAAAAGCATGATGTCCGAAAATTCTATCCTTCCCTCACTCTATTCAAAAAGCAGATATCCTCAACTATATAAATAAGAAATTTTGACATGTTCTTTCAGTTCTTATTTCTGAATTTTTTATAGGCAAAAAAACATGGAAACATAACCTAGTCAAGAGTAATAAGCAATGCCACCTTAAAAGTCTAGGCATGCAACTCCAGAGGATAACTATTAACATATTGTCAAGTTCTTACAAGCAAACTCAAAGTCAAGGTTCATGCCATTTTCTGTTTTATCACTAAAGTTTGTCAACATGGAGTGACCCAGTTTGTGATACCAAAAACAGGTTAAAAAAAGCAGAAAGAAAAATGATATGCATTATGTGGGTAAATTGGAAGACAGAGGTACAGGAAGATAAATAGACATTGATAAACAACAAAGTACCAGAAAATTAGATAATAAATAAATCAAGCAACAAGCCACCTGACACAAAGTCAAGTAACCTGAAGCAGCAGTCACTACAGAGATTCATACTATACTCACAACCTAAAACCATCCATCATCTTGCAAAAATTGCAACTAGGCTCAAGATGATTCATATCAATAAAACCTTACAAAGATGCAAGACAAAAGTACATGCAAAAGAAATGTGGGCAACACTGTGAAGTGCCTCACCCAGATCTCTCCTACAGATCAATACAAAAAGCAAATTATAAGGTGAGTGTTTGGCTGATGATTGAGTAAGTTCAATTTAAGACTAAGTTGAGTTTGAAACTCAGGGCTCTTTTAGGACATAATATGCCAATGCAAAGATTTTAGTCTTGACACAAATAACTGCCTCATGCTAGAGCTGGACCAGTATCTAATGACATTTTAGTCCCTTCTCACCCTCAATCTAGTAGTATCCAGATTCATACTGTCTTCACAACCTAAAAACATCCATCATCTTGCAAAAATTGCAACTACTACAAGGCTCAAGATGATTCATATTAATAAAACCTAACAAAGATGCAAGACAAGAGTACATACAAAAGAAATGTGGGCAACACTGTGAAGTGCCTCACCCGGATCTCTCCTACAGATCAATACAAAAAGCAAATTATAAGGTGAGCGTTTGGCTGATGATCGAGTAAGTTCAATTTAAGACTAAGTTGAGTTTGAAACTCAGGGCTCTTTTAGGACATAATATGCCAATGCAAAGATTTTAGTCTTGACACAAATAACTGCCTCTTGCTAGAGCTGGACCAGTATTTAATGACATTTTAGTCCCTTTTCATCCTCAATCTAGTAGTATCCTAGTAGTTCCCCCCCCCCCCTCCTTCTCTTCTCTCTCCCCGGGATAATAAATAAAAAAGAGGGGGAGGCACCATCTTACCATGCTTCATCACATTAAGCTCCTACCCTTAAATTTGTTAGTCTTGTGAATTATAATCCCATAAAGAAGTGATCATAACTTGAGTTAGATTGGATCTAAGTATTTGGTAAGCATTCCAATAATTATTTCTGGATTACACAAACAAATGTGAAAAAGTAAATACATAGCATAATAAGATGGGGAATGGTATTTGAAGATCAAATGGCTGATGATCAAGGGATTTCAGTCAAAAACTATCTAGGGTTTTAAAAATGAAGTCATACATCATCTATAAACACACATATTACACTTCCACCAATAGATTCTCATTATTCTTTATTAGAGATGCAAAGAAGACTAGCACTGGTATGAAAAATTCAGAGATAGTGTGCTGAAAAATACACACCGCAATAGAATTACATATGATATACGGTCAGCAACAAGCAAATAGTGCAACCACATAGGAGAAATGATAAAGGTGAAATGTACATCTTAACATATTGACACACCTTGGAGAGGATTTATCTATCAAACAACTTTCTTAATTCGTGGCACATAAAATATTAAGGATGGACAAGAAATGGGAAACCAAAACATACTTTGCCAATTTCTATTAGTTATTGGGACAATGATAAGTCAACATCTTCTTTGAGACAACTGCTCAAACGCCTTTTTCTAAAATTAAGAACACAACGAAAGAAAAACAAACTTTCTTTATGTAACAAAAAAGAAGAAACCAAACGTAAACCATTTGCATCATTATCTGCATCTTAATAGCACCATTACAGTACATTAAACTTAACGAGAAGTTAGACATTGATTCGTATCAATTAGGGATGTCTGATAGCCAAAATGCTGTCAAACAAGTGATTAAATGTAGCTAGAATCAGTTTGGAGGTTCATGTTAAAGCACCTCAAATGTAAACTGAATCATGGAATTCAAAAAATTTGAGCAATCTAGACAAGTTACCTGTTCCAATGCAGCAAAATCATCATTCTGTTTAGAGGTGTAAAACTCAGGCTTGCTCTCAATGCTTTGCTCACCAGCACGGCTTTCTGAATTGAATGCAAGAGGTGAAGGACTAATGGAATGCATGGGTACATCAGGTCCAGGTGATGCTCTCGGTATGGAGAAAGCCCCTACATCCCCATTATTTATATGACGGAAAGGGTTTGAATTTCCAGCATCAATGCTGCTAAAATTTAAGCTATTTCTCATTACAGGCTCCTCTGGTTCAACGCTTTTGGAAGGAAGTGATGGTGAAGATCTAGTTACATTAAGAGAATCAAGAAATGACAGGCGTGGTTTTCGAGGAATACTGTTTGAGGAACTATTTAAATCCGAACGGAAATCAGATGAAGAATCGCCAGATAACTGAGAAGTTGCACTCTGTGTACTAGGCAACTCATTGAAGACACTACCAAGCTTCCTTTCTTGAATATCGGATACCTTAGAACCATTGAAGCGTGTCATATCAAACATTCTCTTACCACTCCCAGCAGAAGACCATATTGCATTGGTAGCTGGTTGCACAAAGTCTGGCAGATGACAGCACAAAATGGTGTCAAATATTTTTCTTGTGAGGATGCATGACTGTTTAAAGTGCCTATCATTATCATTCACAATTAAAACAACAGAAAGAGAATATCACCTTCATTATATATTGAACTAGTGTGTTCACCAGGCAATATGTTGGCATTACCAGGTTTATTTGGTGAAACAAAGCTGCCTGAATTCTGAGGAGAGATATTTGCTACAAAAGAAGAACTGGGATTTGCAAATAAAAAGTCATTTGAACTTCCACTATTGTCTTTCATTAGGGATTCTTCCTTTCCATGGAAACTAGACCAGCTAGAAATGCGACCAATCTCCTGACTGGCTTGTGTGGATAAGGCATCAGACTTGTCAGATGTAAACCCAGAAGTTGTGGAATATATTTGATAACCACTTTTCGTGTGATTATTCTCTTGGCTGTAGCTATGGCCAATTGGTCCATTAGATGCCAAGCCTCCATAGCCCTCATGTTCTTGGCGTTCTCCAATTGCTTGTGCTGGATGCTTAGAGAATGCATCATTTACACCCACTGAAAACTCTGGTAAGGAATGAACGTCACCAACAGAATTTTCCCTGCTTCTCTGTGAAAACTGATATGGTTTTACATCATCATTATTCTCTGCAGCAGAAGGTTGATTATCGACTCCACCGGGCATATTAGACGATCTAACGGCATCAGAATCTGCAAGTCGCACAACGTCAGCATCTGGTGATTTTTTCTCATTAGGGCCACCATCAGAAGCATTAATTTGGTTACTAGCGGCCTTTTTCGCTCGATCTGCAGCCTTTTTCTTGCGGAATTCTTCTAGCTGAGAAAGTTTGAGATCGCATTAGAAAACATTGACACAAAACTTCATGCTTGAAATCAAAACACAGTAAGCGCAACAAGACCAAAACATGTCGGTTAGTAAAGAGAGATGTTATTCCAGAAAGTCTGCAACATCTACAAGAAAACTTTAGAGAGAAAACTTCTTTCTGGCGTCTTGTTTATCATTCTGAAAGAAGAAAAGAATGACCCTCGGCAAGAGCACCCTCGGGAAACCTCTTTATCCTTCCCTAGGCTGCTGAAAGGTCAGAAAACATCCAAAAAATGCCTCTTGTGGGGGAACACATGAATTCCAGTCAAGTCAAACAAGTGAAGACGTTTACTATACAGACAGTCCAAGAATGCAAAATCAGCTATCATTAAGTTGGCCACCACAACATATGAAGGAAGAGGGAAAAAAGCGATGCATGAAGAACCAAAATTTCTCCTATTTTGCAGCAAAAAGACTCCAAAAAAAATTCTCTAGGTCAACCGACTCTGCAGAAACAACACCCTCTCTCCCTCTAGAGTCTAATCAGCTAAATTGACAAGACACGGATCAATGATTAAACAGCCACGCTTCGCGAAATAAGATCAAGAACCACCACACGCGCGAGCAATTCAAGCTATACAAATGTTCTCAAAAGGCACAGCGATCCGAAATTCGAACAAAAAGGATCGGAAATTCAGAGAAATCCGCGCCCGCAAAAGTCATTTTACCCGGCGCTTGCCAGCTTCCAGATGCTCCTGCTTCCGCGAACTCGGCAGCACCTGAGCGGAGGCCATCCGAAACCCACGAATCCGGAAACCCTAACGAATCACATTCAACATCAACGCCCAAATCCCCATTCCCCACCTCCAACCCGCCCCCGCCGCAGCCCCACCCAGCCAAAACCCGAACCAAAGCTTCCCAAAGAACCGCTCCTCAACGGCGAATCACCGATGGCCGAAACTCCGGCAACCGCGCCCACCGACGAATCGCGAAAATCGAGATCGACAGACCACCGGAACCGGACATGCACCGCCCCAAAAAAAAAAAAAAAAAAAACGAAACTTTCCGGCGGCCGGAGCGGGAGGGGAGCTGAAATGGCGGAATCGGTGAGATTATCGGAGGACGAACGGCTCGAAATCGGATTTGATTGAGAATTTGGGAAGAAATGGAGGGGTCCGATCTGGTGGGGAGCGAATCGGAGGAATTGGGAAATTCGAGAGTTGCAATTTTCAGATCTCCCTCTCTTCTGCTCCTTCTCTATTTTCGGATTTTTTTCCTTTTTTTGGTGGGGCATTAATTGTAATAATACGATGCGGATACGGTACGCGGGTACGGTAACGCGACAACATCAGGCCGGTTTTTAAGTTTGGTAACTATACCGACCGCTGGACATTTTGCTTTTCTGAGTATGAAATAATAATTTTCTCTTGGTCAAAAGGTCAGGAGCCATTTTAAACAAATTAAAAATTTATGGATCACGTTTTATGTTGAACTAAAGTCCATGGACTATTTATATAATTATCTTTTTTACTTACTTTCCTTATTTTTCTCAGATTTATAAATTAGATTTAAATTCTTACGTAAGCATTAAAGTTGATCCAAATATGTCAGGATTATGCCAAAATTGGTGAAATCCCACCCCCATCATGTGACGTGACGTGAATTTCTAAAATTGATATGTGCTTTTCATTTAAATAATTTGCTTTAATCTTTTCTGTGAGAACGTCACAAAAGTCAAAATTCAAAAGGCAAGATAAACTTTTTTGACCCAATCGAGGTGTGAAATGATTAATGTTCTGCACAAAAAAAAAAAAATTGGTAGGAGTACGTAATGTATTGCAATTAGAACTTAGAAATGATTATCCGGATCTTATAGGACTTTAAGTTTTCATGATGGAATAAGGCAAATATAGTGATAGAAGGCAAAACTTCGAATGTTAAATATAAAATCCAAAGTGAGATGACAAGAGATGAGTAAGTTTCACTGTTGAGAGGAAAATGACTGGACCACTAGCTAAGGCCCTCCAAAAACTACGTAGCCACAAAGGAGGTAGGAGTACAAAGATGGTTAGAAGGTTTGCTTAAAAGCAGTCAGTCACTTTAAAAGAGTTCGTAAAAACTCATCAATTTCGAGCACTTTATATCGAAGATAAATGGGGTTAAGTGATTGGCCCAAACTGTGAAATGTAAAAATGCATCGGTAGGGGAATGTTTTGCCTTAAAGGGAAGCATCCGCAAGAGCAAGGTTGGAAGAAATGGAAGCAAGAGCGTCGGCTTCAATATACATTCTCTTCTGCATGTCCATGGAATTGAGAAGTGGGTCATAGTTGGAGGACTACCAACGTAGAGCCAAATTTTTGTCTTCCACAAATAAGAAAGGGCTGTTAGGAGGAATAATTATCAATTCAATCTTATACCCGAATGTCAATTTAATTATAAACTTTCCAATTTTGTCAATGTAATCTTATATATTTTCATGGAATTCCAATTTAATTATTTCGGCCACTTGCCGATACAAGTCGCTGACATGGCGATACACGAATTGGTCAAAAGAACTATGTTGAAATTTCATGCAAAGGTTTAGGACGTGCATGACAAAATTTCTGGAATAGAAATCAATTTTTGCCAAGTTCCATGGACGAGTTTTGAGAAAAAAACACATTTGATAACGATTCAAAATTTTTATTTATAAAATAAAAATTCGTTTGATATTATAATAAAATTTTTATTTCTAGAGCAAAGAAACAACCGACATCCGATGGTTGGAATCCAAAGTCCGATGATTAGAGTTCGGCATCCGGCATCCAAAGGACCGACGGTGAGCGGCCAAAGTTCGAGTCCGATGTCCAATGCCGAATCCAGTGACCAGCAGCGAGCAACCGAAGTCCATAGTCCGATGTCAGAGTCCGGTGACCAACAACCAATGTCCAACATCTAGAGCTCGACATCCAACATTTGACATCCGAAGTTCGGCGACCGGAGGCCGGCAGTGGTTGGCAGGCGGCCAACATCCAATGTCAAGTGGCAAACGATCGACAGCGGACATCCGATGGTTGGTGGTGAGCCTCCGGCATCCAACGATTGGCAATGAGTGGCCAACGACCGATGGACGTTCGGCATTCGATGACAACGGTTGGCGACGAGCGATCGGAGTTCAGTGGTTGGCAGTTGACGTGCAGTAGCTGGCAACCGACGTGCAGTAGCCGGCGGCTGATGTGTAGTAGCTGGCGGTTGGTGGCTAGTGATCAAGGCCAGCGGCGAGCGGCCGACAATTGGTGGAGAGTGTCCGGCATCCCATGAGCGGCATCCTATGAGCAGCAAGTGGGCGACAGACAAATGACAAAAGTGAACGATGAGGAAAATTTTGATTTTTCATTTTTATTCCATAAATAGAAAAGCTAAAAATTTTAACTTCGATTTTTGCTCCAAATCTATTTCTAGAATAGAAATTTGTTCCAAAAATAGAAAAATGAAATTGCATTACCAAATGGATTTTTATTCCAAACATGTTCAAGAAATAAAAAAACAGAGAAATAGAGAAACATAAATATTGTTATGCACGCCCTTAAAATTATATTAGAAAAATTTATCAAAAAATAATTAAGATCTACAAAATAAATTTATAATTGATCAAATAATTATTAAAAAAAAACAATTTTATCCGTGTATGTTAAAATCATTCTTGACTTGTAAGTTCATAAAGCCGATTTGACAAGAAGACATGTAATTTGACCAGACAAATCATGTCTGAGAGCATTACAAACACAATTTCAATGAATATATTACTTCAACTAGAGGAAAAAAGAAATGCATATTCATACCGGTCAAAGTAATTTTCCTCGGGTTGAACTCAGGCCGAAATTTACCAAGAACGTAATTTAATGACCAAATTAAATGAAACCTTAACCCTCCAATTTTGACCATGTGATCCATCACATGACTTTTGTTGATCAGCAGTTGGAAAAAATTTGACTTTTCTTTTCATACCTTTCAACATTCTCGAATACATGAACTCCGAAAAGCAAGCTGTTTTTAAGGACGATTTCATGCATTAAGCCAAACCCAACATAGCTCCTGAACTTGCAGCTCTTCCTCATCACATCAATGGCGGATGATGTGAAGCTACATGGACTCTGGTCGAGTCCATTCACCCAGAGAGTCATCTGGGCTCTCCAATTGAAGGGTCTGAGCTACGAGTACATAGCTGAAGATATCATCTGCAAGAGCGAGTCGCTGGTGCGATACAATCCGGTCCACAAGAAGGTCCCTGTGCTCGTTCATGGTGGGAAACCGGTCACGGAGTCGATGCTGATCGTTGAGTACATTGATGAGACATGGGCGCAGAATCCGCTTCTTCCTCAAGATGCTCACGAGAGGGCCGTGGTCCGATTCTGGGCTAAGTTCATCGAGGAGAAGGTAAGGATAAAAATGATGGGATGCCATGAACTTAGTCTTCCTATAAGAGTCAGATCTTCAATTTTTTGTGTTTTCTTTGACGTAAATCCACGCTGTTCTCTTGATGCAGTCTATACCCATGATGGCTTTCTTTCGTCACGTCGGAGAAGACCAAGAAAAGGCCATCAACTTCACCTTGGACACCTTCAAAACAATAGAAGAGAATGGCCTCGGCGGAAACAAGTTCCTCGGAAGCGAGGAGGTATCGCTCGCGGACATCGCCTTGGGATGGATCGTTCACACCCTGCCCGTCATGGAAGATATAATAGGAGTGAAGCTCGTGAAAGCCGAAACGTTCCCACTTTTGCACGAATGGATGGAGAACTTCAAGCAAGTTTCAGTCATCAAGTCAAGCCTTCCAGATTATGCGAGAGCCCTCGACTACTTCAGGGCAAAAAGAGAGATGTTCATCAAATTAGGCGAAAAGCACTGAAAAAGATCATAGCATGAGTTTCTTTCTCGTTGTTGTTTTTCATAGATAAGATTGTATGGACTCTTGTTGTTCTGGTTGCTTATGAACCCGATAAAGATAGCCGGTTTTTCTGTTATAAATTTGGTTTTTGCATTGGCAAAAGGTACAACAAGGTCTGCTAGTATCGCTCGGACAAACATTTTTTGAATGCGAGAACAAGGTCAGGATTCATTTACATCCAACTAAAGTCGAAGCTACAGGCTACAGGTAAAGATTTAAAAGAACAGAATGTACAAATCCTAAATTACAAGGGATAGAAGCTCTTCAACATTGTCATCATCACCGTCCTTTCCTGCGACTCTTCAGACCTGCGCAGTCCGAACAATACCATTTTCCTTTCGGCACATCTTTCAGTCCGACACAGCCATAATGGAACCACTCTATCTTGCACTACGAAAGAAGAAAGCAGATAAGATATTCTGAATATCACAAGTCTTTCAGGTACTAGATAGTGGATATAACTAGCAGGAGGAAGCAAAATTGAAACATAATCAAAAGCTCGAGGCCATACGTCGGGATTGTCGCACGCAACCATTTCTCCAAAGCTAACTTGGTTGCAAAAACAGTACGTGGGCTCATTAGGGTCTATGGGTATATCCAACTCCATACCAGGAGGATTTGTAGAAGCTGCATTAGTGGCTTCTGTTGCTGCTTGGGTAGCCAGGCGAGTGCTGTTCAAGAAAATGGTCATCATAAAGAAGGTCACTTGTCATTGCTGACCATGCCTACCTAGCTCAGACGTGTGCAGATAAAGATTTACCACAAACAATGTTTCTCATAAAGAGATAATGTGAAGGCTATTAAAACACTGCAATTAGTACAACAGATTCATCTGCCAAAAAAAAAAAAAAAATTTAATGTTCATGATGCTCGGGACAGTGCATTTCCATCTCTTTCCAATCTCAACCTTCATTAGTAGTTGCACCAGATGAGTGCAAAATCAGGAACACAATGGCCTAAAACTGACAGCCAGTTTTCTCACAAAACAAGCATAGGAGACATAAAGGGCATCATCCTGCAAGAGGCTCCTCATATGTGAGGTTCAGCAAAGTATTTAGCCCTTGTTGCTTTCTGGCGACAGGCTGGCTGTGTCATGCTTCAAACCCGTGGTCACAATTGGATAACCTTACCATTGCACCAAACCTCACCCTCACGGACTAGCACGAGAGACGACATAAGGAAACAAAGTTCCATTTAAACTCATTCAAGTGTTTAGACCGCTTTACAAGGATGAGGTACAACGTACAAATAGTGTCACTATGGCTGTATTTGGTGAGACAGACACCGTAGTCCGTGGTAAAGTCAATCTGCTTCAACTTATGCTAATTATGTTCAAGAGAACTACCAACAGTGATTAGTTCTATCTATCCAGTATCCACCAACACCAATGCAAATCAATATGGAGACATTTGTGCTCCTCTCTCTCTCTCGTGCTGGTTAGTGTGCGTGTATTGCAGGGGAGCAAGGAGCTTAATAGCAGTCATGAGACAGAAAATGACACAGCATATACCCCACAACTTCTACAGTCAATAAAAAAATTATATAAAGTAAGGAAAGATACTTCTTGCGTCCTCCTCTACCAGATTCGCTACCCCTGCCAGGCTTCGTAGAAGCATCAACACTGGAACTAGATATCCCCTCCGGAGGAACACTCTCTTTATCTGCAGCCATCAGCAGGTGCATTGAACAGATATTCGGCACAGGACAATAGCAATAAGCATGTAGTTGAAAAAAGTAGATACTTTCAGGTAAAAACCTTGGAAAATGTATTAATATAAAAGGATGAAACAGGAGCAAGATCAAATTGAAGTACCGCGTCGGAGCTCCTCATTACACTTTTTCAGATATTGATCCAACTGTTGTATGTGTGTATCTACCTGATTTTGGTCAAGCATATACATGGTCAGCAAGCTCTCAAAGGAACAAAAACTTCAAAGAAATTATTTCAGACAACCTCAAAGCCAGACAAAGGGAAACAATAAAATGACTAGATATGATGACTGTTTAACCAATTAAATACATTCAACTTTGATAAAATTTGAACAAGTCACAATTAATCTCCAGTTTTGTTTGAAAAACATCACAACAATCAAATCAAACACAACACCATAAACTTGAAAACAAACTATGATAAACAATAGGTATGGAGACAGCAATCCTTAGCCATGAAACACTTTTTGTGAATACGGACCTCTCCAAAGCATAATGTGGATTTCATTAACATTTTCACTCACGATTCATCCTTGCTGCACTCTCTTCATTGCCATGCAGACGAGTTAAATTCTTGATTTGGATAAGTATATATGCAATGAAAGCAGCAACCCTTAGCCATGAGCTCTCTAGAGCATGTGACATTTGATTAAATATCTGCTCATGGCTCATGCTTCTTCTTTTTCCCAA